>NC_060178.1:5617240-5637240 GCF_021184085.1 Oncorhynchus gorbuscha | reverse complement strand
ATATAGTAATAATATAATAATATAGTAATAATATAGTAATAATATAATAATAATATAATAATAATATAATAATATAGTAATAATATAATAATATAGTAATAATACAATAATAATAATATAATAATCATATAATAATAATATAGTAATAATATAGTAATAATATAATAATATAGTAATAATATAATATAATAATATAGTAATAATATAGTAATAATATAATAATAATATAATAATATAGTAATCATATAATAATCATATAATAATATAATATAATAATAATATAATAATAATAATATAATATAGTAATAATATAGTAATAATATAATAATAATATAGTAATAATAGTAATAATATAATAATATAGTAATAATATAGTAATAATATAATATAATAATATAATAATAATATAATAATCATATAATAATAATATGATATAATAATCATATAATAATAATATAATATAATAATATAATAATAATATAGTAATAATATAATAATAATATAATAATAATATAGTAATAATATAATAATAATATAATAAAATAATAATATAATAATAATATAATAATATAATAATAATATAGTAATAATATAATATAATAATAATAATATAATAATATAGTAATAATATAATATAATAATATAGTAATAATATAATAATATAGTAATAATATAGTAATAATATAATAATAATATAATAATAATATAATATAATAATATAGTAATAATATAATGATATAGTAATAATATAATAATAATATAGTAATAATATAATAATATAGTAATAATATAATAATAATATAATAATAATATAATAATAATATAATAATAATATAGTAATAATGTAATAATATAGTAATAATAAAATAATAATAATATAATAATCATATAATAATAATATAGTAATAATATAGTAATAATATAATAATATAGTAATAATACAATAATAATAATATAATAATCATATAATAATAATATAATATAATAATATAGTAATAATATAATAATATAGTAATAATATAATAATAATATAATAATATAGTAATAATACAATAATAATAATATAATAATATAGTAATAATATAATAATAATAATATAATATAATAATAATATAGTAATAATATAATAATAATATAGTAATAATATAATAATAATATAATAATAATATAGTAATAATACAATAATAATAATATAATAATAATATAATAATAATAATAATGATAACAATGATAATAATAATATAATAATGATTGTATTTATATCTCAACACCACAAGGACGACGCAGGTGAAGTTTAGTCTGTAGTTAGGCCTCCTAATTGTCCCTAGAATTTCTAAGCAACAGCTGGAGGCAGGGCTTTCTCCTATAGAGATCCATTTTTATGGAATTGTCTGCCTACCCATGTCAGAGACGCAAACTCGGTCTCAACCTTTAAGTCTTTACTGAAGACTCATCTCTTCAGTGGGTCCTATGATTGAGTGTAGTCTGGCCCAGGAGTGGGAAGATTAACAGAAAGGCTCTGGAGCAACAAACCGCCCTTGCTGTCTCTGCCTGGCCCGGTTACCCTCTTTCCACTGGGATTCTCTGCCTCTAACCCTATTACAGGGGCTGAGTCACTGGCTTGCTGGGGCTCTCTCGTGCCGTCCCTGGGGGGGGTGCGTCACCTGGGTGGGTTGATTCACTGTTGTGGTCGGCCTGTCTGTGTCCCCCCTTGGGTTGTGCCATGGCGGAGATCTTTGTGGGCTATACTCAGCCTTGTCTCAGGATGGTAAGTTGGTGGTTGAAGATATCCCTCTAGTGGTGTGGGGGCTGTGCTTTGGCAATGTGGGTGGGGTTATATCCTTCCTGTTTGGCCCTGTCCGGGGGTGTCCTCGGATGGGGCCACAGTGTCTCCTGACCCCTCCTGTCTCAGCCTCCAGTAATTATGCTGCAGTAGTTTGTGTCGGGGGGCTAGGGTCAGTTTGTTATATCTGGAGTACTTCTCCTGTCCTATTCGGTGTCCTGTGTGAATCTAAGTGTGCGTTCTCTAATTCTCTCCTTCTCTCTTTCTTTCTCTCTCTCTCTCGGAGGACCTGAGCCCTAGGACCATGCCCCAGGAATACCTGACATGATGACGCCTTGCTGTCCCCAGTCCATCTGACCGTGCTGCTGCTCCAGTTTCAACTGTTCTGCCTTATTATTATTTGACCATGCTGGTCATTTATGAACATTTGAACATCTTGGCCATGTTCTGTTATAATCTCCACCCGGCACAGCCAGAAGAGGACTGGCCACCCCACATAGCCTGGTTCCTCTCTAGGTTTCTTTCTAGGTTTTGGCCTTTCTAGGGAGTTTTTCCTAGCCACCGTGCTTCTACACCTGCATTGCTTGCTGTTTGGGGTTTTAGGCTGGGTTTCTGTACAGCACTTTGAGATATCAGCTGATGTACGAAGGGCTATATAAATAAATTTGATTTGATTAGTGCTGTAGGTTATTTATCTTTAAATGCAGCAGGTAATCTTTCTTAAACTAATTACTTAATGTATTCAATTTGTATAACAATTGTGTGATCAATTTGATTAATTGGTTTAGGTTAAGATTTCGGAAATATTTTCAGCATTATTTTCACGATAGCTCACATTTTTCATCTGCATAGGAACAGAATTAACAGAATGGGCGTCCCCATTCAACTCAATAATGGAGCAAAGCAGGAAGTAAAAGCAGGAAGTAAAAGCAGGAAGTGTACCCATCAATATGTGCTGTGATTTGTTTAACTCAACTGACATCACAAAACATACATCCCATTGGATGAGACACATCAGTTAAAATAATTTGAATGAACATTCTACATTACCATGGAAATAATTGCATCACAATAACAGGCAGCCATAGTCGAGTGTACCCGTGAGTTAACCAGTCAAATTGCCAGGGTTAGGGGTTCCAAGCCAATGTAGAGGTGGCAGGTAGTGGTTAGAGCGTTGGGCTGGGCAGTAGGTAGCCTAGTGGTTAGAGCATTGGGCCGGGCGGCAGGTAGCCTAGTGGTTAGATCGTTTGGCCGGGCAGTAGGTAGCCTAGTGGTTAGAGCGTTGGGCCGGGCGGCAGGTAGCCTAGTGGTTAGATCGTTTGGCCGGGCAGTAGGTAGCCTAGTTGTTAGAGCATTGGGCCGGGCGGCAGGTAGCCTAGTGGTTAGAGCGTTGGGCTGGGCAGTAGGTAGCCTAGTTGTTAGAGCATTGGGCCGGGCGGCAGGTAGCCTAGTGGTTAGAGCGTTGGGCCGGGCGGCAGGTAGCCTAGTGGTTAGAGCGTTTGGCCGGGCAGTGGGTAGCCTAGTGGTTAGAGCATTGGGCCGGGCGGCAGGTAGCCTAGTGGTTAGATCGTTTGGCCGGGCAGTAGGTAGCCTAGTGGTTAGAGCATTGGGCCGGGCAGTAGGTAGCCTAGTGGTTAGAGCATTGGGCCAGTAACTGAAAGGTTGCTAGATCGAATCCTCGAGCTGCCAAGGTGAAAATCTGTCGTTCTGCCCCTGAACAAGGCAGTTAACCCACTGTTCCTAGACCAGTTAACCCCACTGTTCCTAGACCAGTTAACCCACTGTTCCTAGACCAGTTAACCCACTGTTCCAAGACCAGTTAACCCACTGTTCCTAGACCAGTTAACCCACTGTTCCTAGACCAGTTAACCCACTGTTCCTAGACCAGTTAACCCACTGTTCCTAGACCAGTTAACCCACTGTTCCTAGACCAGTTAACCCACTGTTCCTAGACCAGTTAACCCACTGTTCCTAGGCCAGTTAACCCACTGTTCCTAGACCAGTTAACCCACTGTTCCTAGACCAGTTAACCCACTGTTCCTAGACCAGTTAACCCACTGTTCCCAGACCAGTTAACCCACTGTTCCCAGACCAGTTAACCCACTGTTCCTAGACCAGTTAACCCACTGTTCCTAGACCAGTTAACCCACTGTTCCTAGACCAGTTAACCCACTGTTCCTAGACCAGTTAACCCACTGTTCCTAGGCCAGTTAACCCACTGTTCCTTAACACTGTTCCTACCAGTTAACCCCACTGTTCCTAGACCAGTTAACCCACTGTTCCTAGACCAGTTAACCCACTGTTCCCAGACCAGTTAACCCACTGTTCCCAGACCAGTTAACCCACTGTTCCCAGACCAGTTAACCCACTGTTCCTAGACCAGTTAACCCACTGTTCCCAGACCAGTTAACCCACTGTTCCTAGACCAGTTAACCCACTGTTCCTAGACCAGTTAACCCACTGTTCCTAGACCAGTTAACCCACTGTTCCTAGACCAGTTAACACTGTTCCTAGACCAGTTAACCCCACTGTTCCTAGACCAGTTAACCCACTGTTCCTAGACCAGTTAACCCACTGTTCCTAGACCAGTTAACCCACTGTTCCTAGACCAGTTAACCCACTGTTCCTAGGCCAGTTAACCCACTGTTCCTAGACCAGTTAACCCACTGTTCCTAGACCAGTTAACCCACTGTTCCTAGACCAGTTAACCCACTGTTCCCAGACCAGTTAACCCACTGTTCCCAGACCAGTTAACCCACTGTTCCCAGACCAGTTAACCCACTGTTCCTAGACCAGTTAACCCACTGTTCCCAGACCAGTTAACCCACTGTTCCTAGACCAGTTAACCCACTGTTCCCAGACCAGTTAACCCACTGTTCCCAGACCAGTTAACCCACTGTTCCCAGACCAGTTAACCCACTGTTCCTAGACCAGTTAACCCACTGTTCCCAGACCAGTTAACCCACTGTTCCTAGACCAGTTAACCCACTGTTCCTAGACCAGTTAACCCACTGTTCCTAGACCAGTTAACCCACTGTTCCTAGACCAGTTAACACTGTTCCTAGACCAGTTAACCCCACTGTTCCTAGACCAGTTAACCCACTGTTCCTAGACCAGTTAACCCACTGTTCCTAGACCAGTTAACCCACTGTTCCTAGACCAGTTAACCCCACTGTTCCTAGACCAGTTAACCCCACTGTTCCTAGACCAGTTAACCCACTGTTCCTAGACCAGTTAACCCACTGTTCCCTGGTAGGCCGTCATTGAAAATAAGAATTTGTTCTTAACTGACTTCATTTTAAGAATGTGAAATGTCAGAATAATCATTCATCACATTCCCAGTGGGTCAGAAGTTTACATACACTCAATTAGTATTTGGTAGCATTGCCTTTAAATTGTTTAACTTTGGTGAAACGTTTCGGGTAGCCTTCCACAAGCTTCCCACAATAAGTTGGGTGAAGTTTGGCCCATTCCTCCTGACAGAGCTGGTGTAACTGAGTCAGGTTTGTTGGCCTCCTTGCTCGTACACGCTTTTTCAGTTCTGCACACACATTTTCTGTAGGATTGAGGTCATGGCTTTGTGATGGCCACTCCAATACCTAGACTTTGTTGTCCTTAAGCCATTTTGCCACAACTTTGGAAGTCTGTTTGGGGTCATTGTCCATTTGGAAGACCCATTTGTCACCAAGCTTTAACTTCATGACTGATGTTGCTTCAATATATCCACATAATTTTCATCCCTCATGATGCCATCTATTTTGTGAAGTGCACCAGTCCCTCCTGCCCCAAAGCACCACCACAACATGATGCTGCCACCCCCGTGCTTCACGGTTGGGACGGTGTTCTTCAGCTTGCAAGCCTCCCCCTTTTTCCCCAAACATAACGATGGTCATTATGGTCAAACAGTTCTACTTTAGTTTTATCAGACCAGAGGACATTTCTACAAAAAGTACGATCTTTGTCCCCATGTGCAGTTGCAAACCATAGTCTGGATTTTTATGGCAGTTTTGGAGCAGTGGTTTCTTCCTTGCTGAGCGGACTTTCAGGTTATGGCGATATAGAACTTGTTTTACTGTGGATATAGATACTTTTGAACCTGTTTCCTCCAGCATCTTCACAGGGTCCTTTGCTGTTGTTCTGGGATTGATTTGCACTTTTTGCACCAAAGTACGTTCATCTGTAGGAGACAGAAAGCGTCTCCTTCCTGAGCGGTATGACGGCTGTGTGGTCCCATGGTGTTTATACTTGCGTACTATTGTTTGTACAGATGAACGTGGTACCGTGGTTCAGACGTTTGGAAATTGCTCCCAAGGATGAACCAGACTTGTGGAGGTCTACAATTTTCTTTCTGAGGTCTTGGCTGATTTCTTTTGATTTTCCCATGATGTCAGGCAAAGAGGCACAGAGTTTGAAGGTAGGCCTTGAAATACATCCACAGGTACACCTCCAATTGACTCAAATTATGTCAATTAGCCTATCAGATGCTTCTAAAGCCATGACATAATTTCCTGGAATTTTCCAAGCTGTTTAAACAATTGTTGGAAAAATGACTTGTGTCGTGCATAAAGTAGATGTCCTAACCGACTTGCCAAAACTATAGTTTGATAACAAGAAATGTGTGGAGTGATTAAAAAACAAGTTTTAAATACTCCAAACTAAGTGTATATAAACCTTCGACTTCAACTGTAGATGTCGTAGCTCTACCACCTCGTCCTGCAGTACTGACAGTATTATAATATAGATGTCGTACCTCCACCACCTCGTCCTACAGTACTGACAGTATTATAATATAGATGTCGTACCTCTACCACCTCGTCCTGCAGTACTGACAGTATTATAATATAGATGTCGTACCTCCACCACCTCGTCCTACAGTACTGACAGTATTATAATATAGATGTCGTACCTCTACCACCTCGTCCTGCAGTACTGACAGTATTATAATATAGATGTTGTAGCTCTACCACCTCGTCCTGCAGTACTGACAGTATTATAATATAGATGTCGTACCTCCACCACCTCGTCCTACAGTACTGACAGTATTATAATATAGATGTCGTACCTCTACCACCTCGTCCTGCAGTACTGACAGTATTATAATATAGATGTTGTAGCTCTACCACCTCGTCCTGCAGTACTGACAGTATTATAATATAGATGTCGTACCTCCACCACCTCGTCCTGCAGTACTGACAGTATTATAATGTAGATGTTGTACCTCCACCACCTCGTCCTGCAGTACTGACACTATTATAATATAGATGTCGTACCTCTACCACCTCGTCCTGCAGTACTGACAGTTCGTTGGCGTTGCGGGCCACAAAGTGGTAGCAGATCTTAGCATATTTACGGGACGAGGACGCCAGACCATTGTAGGACCTGAGACAGGTGACAAACAACAAACAGTCTTAACATGTGTACAGATTACAATGCAGCTCAAGAAACAACAAAGTTAAATCAAATTAAATAAAAAGTAGTAACAACAATGAGAAAAGTAGCAGTGTGATTAGTTGTAATGTAGAATCACATTGACTAGAAAATATCATAAACTGACCCATTTGATGAGCTGGAAGACTGGGTTCCGAAAAACTGAAAATGAGAGGATTTTATTATCATTGTAAAGTGCTGATATGGACTGGTACTGTGTGTGTCTGACTATCCTATCCTATCCTAACCTATCCTATCCTATCCTATCCCATCCTATCCTATCCTATCCTATCCTATAATATCCTATCCTATCCTATAATATCCTATCCTATAATATCCTATCCTATAATATCCTATCCTATCCTATCCTATAATATCCTATCCTAACCTAACCTATCCTATCCTATAATATCCTATCCTAACCTATCCTAACCTATCCTAACCTATCCTATCCCATCCTATCCTAACCTATCCTATAATATCCTATCCTAACCTAACC
This sequence comes from Oncorhynchus gorbuscha, assembly GCF_021184085.1. Lineage (NCBI taxonomy): Eukaryota > Metazoa > Chordata > Actinopteri > Salmoniformes > Salmonidae > Oncorhynchus > Oncorhynchus gorbuscha. The sequence goes on along the minus strand of NC_060178.1, from coordinate 5,629,531 downwards.
TATCCTATCCTATCCTAATCTATCCTATCCTATAATATCCCATCCTATCCTATCCTAACCTATCCTATCCTATCCCATAATATCCTATCCTAACCTATCCTATAATATCCTATCCTAACCTATCCTATCCTATAATATCCTATCCTATCCTATCATATCCTATCCTATCCTAACCTATCCTATAATATCCTATCCTATCCTATAATATCCTATCCTATTCTATAATATCCTATTCTATAATATCCTATAATATCCTATCCTATCCTATAATATCCTATCCTATCCTATCCTATAATATCCTATCCTATCCTATCCTATAATATCCTATCCTATCCTATAATATCCTATCCTATCCTATCCTATAATATCCTATCCTAACCTAACCTATCCTATAATATCCTATCCTAACCTATCCTAACCTATCCTAACCTATCCTATCCCATCCTATCCTAACCTATCCTATAATATCCTATCCTATCCTAACCTAACCTATCCTAACCTATCCTAACCTATCCTAATCTATCCTATCCTATAATATCCTATCCTAACCTATCCTATCCTATCCCATAATATCCTATCCTAACCTATCCTATAATATCCTATCATATCCTATCCTATCCTAACCTATCCTATCCTATAATATCCTATCCTATCCTATAATATCCTATCCTATTCTATAATATCCTATTCTATAATATCCTATAATATCCTATCCTATCCTATAATATCCTATAATATCCTATCCTATCCTATAATATCTTATAATATCCTATCCTATAATATCCTATCCTATCCTATAATATCATATAATATCCTATCCTATCCTATCCTATAATATCCTATCCTATCCTAACCTATAATATCCTATCCTAACCTATAATATCCTATCCTATAATATCCTATCCTATAATATCCTATCCTATCCTATAATATCCTATCCTATAATATCCTATCCTAACCTATCCTATCCTATCCTATAATATCCTATCCTAACCTATCCTATCCTATCCTATAATATCCTATCCTAACCTATCCTATCCTATAATAATAAATAATAATAATAATATATGCCATTTAGCGGACGCTTTTATCCAAAGCGACTTACAGTCATGTGTGCATACATTCTACGTATATTATCCTATCCTAACCTATCCTATCCTATAATATCCTATCATATCCTATCCCATCCTATCCTATCCTATCCTATCCCATAATATCCTATCCTATCCTATCCTAACCTATCCTATCCTAACCTATTATATCCTATCCTATCCTATAATATCCTATCCTAACCTATCCTATAATATCCCATCCTATCCTATCCTATCATATCCTATAATATCCTATCCTATTCTATAATATCCTATAATATCCTATCCTATCCTATAATATCCTATAATATCCTTTCCTATCCTATAATATCCTATAATATCCTATCCTATCCTATAATATCCTATCCTATCCTATAATATCCTATCCTATCCTATAATATCCTATAATATCCTATCCTATCCTATAATATCCTATAATATCCCATCCTATCCTATAATATCCTATCCTATCCTATCCTATCATATCCTATAATATCCTATCCTATTCTATAATATCCTATAATATCCTGTCCTATCCTATAATATCCTTTCCTATCCTATAATATCCTATCCTATAATATCCTTTCCTATCCTATAATATCCCATCCCATCCTATCCTAACCTATCCCATCCTATCCTATAATATCCTATGCTATCCTATCATATCCTATAATATCCTATCCTATCCTATAATATCCTATCCTATAATATCCTATAATATCCTATCCTATCCTATAATATCCTATCCTATCCTAACCTATAATATCCTATCCTATCCTATAATATCCCATCCTATCCTATAATATCCTATCCTATCCTAACCTATCCTATCCTATAATATCCCATCCCATCCTATCCTAACCTATCCTATAATATCCTATTCTATCCTAACCTATAATATCCTATCCTATCCTAACCTATCCTATCCTATCCTATAATATCCCATCCTATCCTATAATATCCTAACCTATCCTATCCTATCCTAACCTATCCTATCCTATAAATATCCCATCCTATCCTATAATATCCCATCCTATCCTATAATATCCTAACCTATCCTATCCTATCCTAACCTATCCTATCCTATAATATCCCATCCCATCCTATACTAACCTATCCCATCCCATCCTATCCTAACCTATCCTATAATATCCTATTCTATCCTATCCTATCCTATCCTACCCTATCTTATCCTATCCTATCCTATCCTAACCTATCCTAACCTATTCTATCCCATAATATCCTATCCTAACCTATTCTATCCTATCCTATAATATCCTATCCTATCCTATCTTATCCTAACCTATCCTATTCTATCTTATCCTATCCTATCCTAACCTATCCTATTCTATCTTATCCTATCCTATAATATCCTATCCTAACCTATTCTATTCTATCCTATCCTATCTTATCCTAACTTATCCTAACCTATCCTATCTTATCCTATCCTATTCTATCTTATCCTATCCTATCCTATCCTATCCTATCCTCCTATCTTATCCTAACCTATCCTAACCTATCCTATTCTATCTTATCCTAACCTATCCTAACCTATCCTAACCTATCCTATTCTATCTTATCCTATCCTATCCTATCTTATCATATCCTAACACGTCCAAGTATTCAAACCTGTTTCATAAAACATCAAAACGAAGAAGAGTTTATTATGAGCGAGAAGAAATGTCACTGAAGGAAATGTAAACAAACAAATGAAGAACTAACAGAGGTCTACTATAAGGACTGAAACGGACAGCAGTCCAAAAATTACTACAGCTGTTTTCCTACTGATCGATCTCACTCCCTCTCACCTCTTCTGACTTGTGTGGGGACATGGGGTGGGACATGAAGGACATGGGAGGTTCCCCTAATCCCTCTGTCTCCCATGGGGAGGTCCTGAACAGGTCAGCTGGGGGCTCCCACCCGTTCCTGAACTTAGGGAAGTAGGTAGAGGCACACTGGTCCCGTGGCCAGTCCGCTCTGGAGTAAACACAGAGACAACCAGGGTTGTAGTAGAGAGTAAACACAGAGACAACCAGGGTTGTAGTAGAGAGTAAACACAGAGACAACCAGGGTTGTAGTGGAGGGTAAACAGAGACAACCAGGGTTGTAGTAGAGGGTAAACACAGAGACAACCAGGGTTGTAGTAGAGGGTAAACACAGAGACAACCAGGGTTGTAGTAGAGGGTAAACACAGAGACAACCAGGGTTGTAGTGGAGGGTAAACAGAGACAACCAGGGTTGTAGTAGAGGGTAAACACAGAGACAACCAGGGTTGTAGTAGAGGGTAAACACAGAGACAACCAGGGTTGTAGTAGAGGGTAAACACAGAGACAACCAGGGTTGTAGTAGAGGGTAAACACAGAGACAACCAGGGTTGTAGTAGAGGGTAAACACAGAGACAACCAGGGTTGTAGTGGAGGGTAAACAGAGACAACCAGGGTTGTAGTAGAGGGTAAACACAGAGACAACCAGGGTTGTAGTGGAGGGTAAACACCAGTTTACCACATCATTTATTTCACCCCGACGGACAAACAGAGTTTATCACTACATCCCTGGACATATGACAAGCCCTATAAGACATTATAACGGCTCATACAAGCTTATAACAACGTGTACATTCTGATAAATTACAGGCTTAAACAGCAGGTTTTAGATAACATGTTATCAATGGAATAATAGCATAACAAATCACTGCCATCTATAAATGTAGAGGTTATTACTGACCTTAAATTCTGATTTCAGATGGACATATCTGATGTTTACCAACAGGGACACGGGCTATCTGAGTTAACCTTGTATCATATTGACCTTTTATTCTGATTTTTGCAGTATCTATGCACACTCACACACACATACACTCACAGGGCCACACACACTCACAGGGCCCTACATACTCACACTCACAGCGCCCCACACACTCACAGGGCCACACACACTCACAGGGCCCTACTACACACCCACAGGGCCCTACATACTCACACTCACAGGGCCCCACACACTCACAGGGCCCCACACACTCACAGGGCCCTACACACTCACAGGGCCCTACACACTCACAGGGCCCTACTACACACCCACAGGGCACTACATACTCACACTCACAGGGCCCCACACACTCACAGGGCCACACACACTCACAGGGCCCTACTACACACCCACAGGGCCCTACATACTCACACTCACAGGGCCCCACACACTCACAGGGCCCTACACACTCACAGGGCCCTACACACTCATAGGGCCCTACACACTCACAGGGCCCTACACACTCACACACAAACACTCATAAGGCCATATACACACACACACACACACACACACTCATAAGGCCATACACACACACACACACACACACACACACACACACACACACACACACACACACACACACACACACACACACACACACACACACACACACACACACACACACACACACACACACACACACACACACACACACACACACACACACAAGGCCATACACACTCACAGGGCCCTACACACTCACAGGGCCACACACACTCACACGGCCCTATACACTCACAGGGCGCCACACACTCACACGGCCCTACACACTCACACGGCCCTACACACTCACAGGGTCCTACACACTCACAGGGTCCTACACACTCACAGGGCCACACACACTCACACGGCCCTACACACTCACACACAAACACTCATAAGGCCATACACACACACACACACACACACACACACACACACACACACACACACACACACACACACACACACACACACACACACACACACACACACACACACACACACACACACACACACACACACACACACACTCACAAGGCCATACACACTCACAGGGTCCTACACACTCACAGGGCCACACACACTCACACACACTCATTCCATCATCTGTTCACTCACACATAATATGCACATCCATTTATACTGACTCTACACACATCCACTAACATACAGGCTGCTGCTACCCTGTTTATCGTATAGTCTAGTTACCTTACCCCTATATGCATCTACCTCTATCAGCACATGTGCAACCACACACCACACACACACTCTCCAGTACCTAGGTCTTGTCCACCCATCTCCCAGCAGTTCAAAGATGGTAATTTCTTTAGGTAACAGATGACCCCTCAGGAAGTCTACTGCATCTCTGGATAAGTGAGGGGAGACCACAGAGCGGGGCAGCTCTACGCTACCACAGGACTGGAGCACCTAGAGGTCAAAGGTTAGAGGTCACACATCTACCTGTACAGGCTACAGACAGGTGAGGAGAGACCACGGAGCAGGGCAGCTCTACACTACCACAGGACTGGAGCACAAACACCCTCTGAACATCTATAACCACCCTTAACCCTTCAACCTAAGGTGGAAGCACATCTGCTACAATTTCACCATCAGGAGGTATTGTGGTTACACCAATCCAATCCTCTCATCTATCATATCCAGGACCGTATCCAGGGCCGTATCCAGGGTCGTATCCAGGGTCGTATCCAGGGCCGTATCCAGGGTCGTATCCAGGGCCGTATCCAGGGTCGTATCCAGGGCCGTATCCAGGGTCGTATCCAGGACAGTAACCAGGACAGTAACCAGGGCCGTATCCAGGGTCGTATCCAAGACCGTATCCAGGGTCGTATCCAGGACAGTAACCAGGACAGTATCCAGGACCGTATCCAGGGTCGTATCCAGGACCGTATCCAGGGTCGTATCCAGGACAGTAACCAGGACAGTAACCAGGGCCGTATCCAGGGCCGTATCCAGGGTCGTATCCAGGACAGTATCCAGGACCGTATCCAGGGTCGTATCCAGGACAGTATCCAGGGTCGTATCCAGGACAGTATTGTTGGATGAATGAGAGAGGAAAGGTAAATCTGTCCTACACTATGCTTATTAATCATTATGTAGCTGAGTGAAACCACACTATTCTGGTCTGGTTAGTATCATTCCAGGGTTGGGAGGGTGTGTGTGTGTGTTACTCTGGTCTGGTTAGTGCCATGGAAGGATTGTGTGTGTGTGTGTGTGTGTGTGTGTGTGTGTGTGTGTGTGTGTGTGTGTGTGTGTGTGTGTGTGTGTGTGTGTGTGTGTGTGTGTGTGTGTGTGTGTGTGTGTGTGTGTGTGTGTGTGTGTGTGTGTGTGTGTGTGTGTGTGTGTGTGTGTGTGTGTGTGTGTGTCAGTCACGTTCTTACCAGGTCCAGGGGGCCGAAGAGGAAGTGCACCAGTTCAGAAGCGCTGGGGTTCTGGATGTGTTTCTTCAGTTTGGCCTGCAGGGGGCAGAGTGACACACATACTGTAGACACAGTTGACCACAGCTCTGTAGGCTACCATTTAGGAAAGTTGCCGATGTCATCGATAGAGCCGATGGGATTACTGTTTGTTCTACAATATATATTTCTATCTGAACATTCTGAACATTCCACAACGTTGTGTGTCCTTCTGAACGGGGCCCTGGTATAGAACTGAGGTGCCCCTGGTAGAGTACTGAGGAGCCCCTGGTATAGAACTGAGGAGCCCCTGGTAGAGTACTGAGGTGCCCCTGGTATAGAACTGAGGAGCCCCTGGTATAGAACTGAGGAGCCCCTGGTATAGAACTGAGGAGCCCCTGGTATAGTACTGAGGTGCCCCTGGTATAGAACTGAGGTGCCCCTGGTAGAGTACTGAGGCGCCCCTGGTATAGAACTGAGGAGCCCCTGGTATAGAACTGAGGAGCCCCTGGTATAGTACTGAGGTGCCCCTGGTATAGAACTGAGGAGCCCCTGGTATAGAACTGAGGAGCCCCTGGTATAGAACTGAGGTGCCCCTGCTAGAGTACTGAGGAGCCCCTGGTATAGAACTGAGGAGCCCCTGGTATAGAACTGAGGAGCCCCTGGTATAGAACTGAGGAGCCCCTGGTATAGTACTGAGGTGCCCCTGGTATAGAACTGAGGAGCCCCTGGTATAGAACTGAGGAGCCCCTGGTATAGAACTGAGGAGCCCCTGGTATAGAACTGAGGAGCCCCTGGTATAGAACTGAGGAGCCCCTGGTATAGAACTGAGGAGCCCCTGGTATAGAACTGAGGAGCCCCTGGTATAGAACTGAGGAGCCCCTGGTATAGAACTGAGAAGCCCCAGGTATAGAACTGAGGTGCCCCTGGTATAGTTCTGAGGAGCCCCTGGTATAGAACTGAGGAGCCCCTGGTATAGTACTGAGGAGCCTCTGGTATAGAACTGAGGAGCCCCTGGTATAGAACTGAGGAGCCCCTGGTATAGAACTGAGGAGCCCCTGGTATAGTACTGAGGAGCCCCTGGTATAGAACTGAGGAGCCCCTGATATAGTACTGAGGAGCCCCTGGTATAGAACTGAGGTGCCCCTGGTATAGAACTGAGGAGCCCCTGGTATAGAACTGAGGAGCCCCTGGTATAGAACTGAGGAGCCCCTGGTATAGAACTGAGGAGCCCCTGGTATAGAACTGAGGAGCCCCTGGTATAGAACTGAGGAGCCCCTGGTATAGTACTGAGGAGCCCCTGGTATAGAACTGAGGAGCCCCTGGTATAGTACTGAGGAGCCTCTGGTATAGAACTGAGGAGCCCCTGGTATAGAACTGAGGAGCCCCTGGTATAGAACTGAGGAGCCCCTGGTATAGTACTGAGGAGCCCCTGGTATAGAACTGAGGAGCCCCTGATATAGTACTGAGGAGCCCCTGGTATAGAACTGAGGTGCCCCTGGTAGAGTACTGAGGTGCCCCTGGTATAGTAGTGAGGAGCCCCTGGTATAGAACTGAGGTGCCCCTGGTAGAGTACTGAGGTGCCCCTGGTATAGAACTGAGGAGCCCCTGGTATAGAACTGAGGAGCCCCTGGTATGTACTGAGGAGCCCCTGGTATAGAACTGAGGAGCCCCTGATATAGTACTGAGGAGCCCCTGGTATAGAACTGAGGTGCCCCTGGTATAGAACTGAGGAGCCCCTGGTATAGAACTGAGGAGCCCCTGGTATAGAACTGAGGAGCCCCTGGTATAGAACTGAGGAGCCCCTGGTATAGTACTGAGGAGCCCCTGGTATAGAACTGAGGAGCCCCTGGTATAGTACTGAGGAGCCCTGGTATAGAACTGAGGAGCCCCTGGTGTAGAACTGAGGAGCCCCTGGTATAGAACTGAGGAGCCCCTGGTATAGAACTGAGGAGCCCCTGGTATAGTACTGAGGAGCCCCTGGTATAGAACTGAGGAGCCCCTGATATAGTACTGAGGAGCCCCTGGTATAGAACTGAGGTGCCCCTGGTAGAGTACTGAGGTGCCCCTGGTATAGTACTGAGGAGCCCCTGGTATAGAACTGAGGTGCCCCTGGTAGAGTACTGAGGTGCCCCTGGTATAGTACTGAGGAGCCCCTGGTATAGTACTGAGGAGCCCCTGGTAGAGTACTGAGGTGCCCCTGGTATAGTACTGAGGAGTCCCTGGTATAGAACTGAAGAGCCCCTGGTGTAGAACTGAGGAGCCCCTGGTATAGAACTGAGGAGCCCCTGGTATAGTACTGAGGAGTACTGAGGTGCCCCTGGTATAGAACTGAGGAGCCCCTGGTATAGAACTGAGGAGCCCCTGGTATAGAACTGAGGAGCCCCTCGTATAGAACTGAGGAGTACTGAGGTGCCCCTGGTATAGAACTGAGGAGCCCCTGGTATAGTACTGAGGAGCCCCTGGTATAGAACTGAGGAGTACTGAGGTGCCCCTGGTATAGAACTGAGGAGTACTGAGGTGCCCCTGGAATAGAACTGAGGAGCCCCTGGTATAGTACTGAGGAGCCCCTGGTATAGAACTGAGGAGTACTGAGGTGCCCCTGGTATAGAACTGAGGTGCCCCTGGTAGAGTACTGAGGAGCCCCTGGTATAGTACTGAGGAGCCCCTGGTGTAGAACTGAGGAGCCCCTGGTGTAGTACTGAGGAGCCCCTGGTATAGAACTGAGGAGTCCCTGGTATAGAACTGAGGAGCCCCTGGTATAGTACTGAGGAGCCCCTGGTATAGAACTGAGGAGCCCCTGGTATAGAACTGAGGAGCCCCTGGTATAGTACTGAGGAGCCCCTGGTATAGTACTGAGGAGCGCCTGGTATAGAACTGAGGAGCCCCTGGTATAGAACTGAGGAGCCCCTGGTATAGTACTGAGGAGTACTGAGGTGCCCCTGGTATAGAACTGAGGAGCCCCTGGTATAGTACTGAGGAGCCCCTGGTATAGAACTGAGGAGCCCCTGGTAGAGTACTGAGGAGCCCCTGGTATAGAACTGAGAAGCCCCTGGTGTAGTACTGAGGAGCCCCTGGTATAGAACTGAGGAGCCCCTGGTATAGAACTGAGGTGCCCCTGGTATAGAACTGAGGTGCCCCTGGTATAGAACTGAGGTGCCCCTGGTATAGAACTGAGGTGCCCCTGGTATAGAACTGAGGAGCCCCTGGTATAGAACTGAGGAGCCCCTGGTATAGTACTGAGGAGCCCCTGGTATAGTACTGAGGAGCCCCTGGTATAGAACTGAGGAGCCCCTGGTATAGAACTGAGGAGCCCCTGGTATAGTACTGAGGAGTACTGAGGTGCCCCTGGTATAGAACTGAGGAGCCCCTGGTATAGTACTGAGGAGCCCCTGGTATAGAACTGAGGAGCCCCTGGTAGAGTACTGAGGAGCCCCTGGTATAGAACTGAGAAGCCCCTGGTGTAGTACTGAGGAGCCCCTGGTATAGAACTGAGGAGCCCCTGGTATAGAACTGAGGTGCCCCTGGTATAGAACTGAGGTGCCCCTGGTATAGAACTGAGGTGCCCCTGGTATAGAACTGAGGTGCCCCTGGTATAGAACTGAGGTGCCCCTGGTATAGAACTGAGGTGCCCCTGGTAGAGTACTGAGGTGCCCCTGGTATAGTACTGAGGAGCCCCTGGTAGAGTACTGAGGTGCCCCTGGTAGAGTACTGAGGTGCCCCTGGTATAGTACTGAGGTGCCCCTGGTATAGTACTGAGGTGCCCCTGGTATAGAACTGAGGAGCCCCTGGTATAGAACTGAGGAGCCCCTGGTATAGAACTGAGGAGCCCCTGGTATAGTACTGAGGAGCCCCTGGTATAGAACTGAGGAGCCCCTGGTATAGAACTGAGGAGCCCCTGGTATAGAACTGAGGTGCCCCTGGTATAGAACTGAGGAGCCCCTGGTATAGAACTGAGGAGCCCCTGGTATAGAACTGAGGAGCCCCTGGTATAGAACTGGGGAGCCCCTGGTATAGAACTGGGGAGCCCCTGGTATAGAACTGAGGAGCCCCTGGTATAGAACTGAGGAGCCCCTGGTATAGTACTGAGGAGCCCCTGGTATAGAACTGAGGAGCCCCTGGTATAGTACTGAGGAGCCTCTGGTATAGAACTGAGGAGCCCCTGGTGTAGAACTGAGGAGCCCCTGGTATAGAACTGAGGAGCCCCTGGTATAGAACTGAGGAGCCCCTGGTATAGTACTGAGGAGCCCCTGGTATAGAACTGAGGAGCCCCTGGTATAGTACTGAGGAGCCTCTGGTATAGAACTGAGGAGCCTCTGGTATTTGTAAGTCGCTCTGGATAAGAGCGTCTGCTAAATGACTTAAATGTAAATGTAAATGTATAGAACTGAGGAGCCCCTGGTATAGAACTGAGGAGCCCCTGGTAATAGAACTGAGGAGCCCCTGGTATAGTACTGAGGAGCCCCTGGTATAGAACTGAGGAGCCCCTGATATAGTACTGAGGAGCCCCTGGTATAGAACTGAGGTGCCCCTGGTAGAGTACTGAGGTGCCCCTGGTATAGTACTGAGGAGCCCCTGGTATAGAACTGAGGTGCCCCTGGTAGAGTACTGAGGTGCCCCTGGTATAGTACTGAGGAGCCCCTGGTATAGTACTGAGGAGCCCCTGGTAGAGTACTGAGGTGCCCCTGGTATAGTACTGAGGAGTCCCTGGTATAGAACTGAGGAGCGCCTGGTGTAGAACTGAGGAGCCCCTGGTATAGAACTGAGGAGCCCCTGGTATAGTACTGAGGAGTACTGAGGTGCCCCTGGTATAGAACTGAGGAGCCCCTGGTATAGAACTGAGGAGCCCCTGGTATAGAACTGAGGAGCCCCTGGTATAGAACTGAGGAGTACTGAGGTGCCCCTGGTATAGAACTGAGGAGCCCCTGGTATAGTACTGAGGAGCCCCTGGTATAGAACTGAGGAGTACTGAGGTGCCCCTGGTATAGAACTGAGGAGTACTGAGGTGCCCCTGGAATAGAACTGAGGAGCCCCTGGTATAGTACTGAGGAGCCCCTGGTATAGAACTGAGGAGTACTGAGGTGCCCCTGGTATAGAACTGAGGTGCCCCTGGTAGAGTACTGAGGAGCCCCTGGTATAGTACTGAGGAGCCCCTGGTGTAGAACTGAGGACCCCCAGGTGTAGTACTGAGGAGCCCCTGGTATAGAACTGAGGAGTCCCTGGTATAGAACTGAGGAGCCCCTGGTATAGTACTGAGGAGCCCCTGGTATAGAACTGAGGAGCCCCTGGTATAGAACTGAGGAGCCCCTGGTATAGTACTGAGGAGCCCCTGGTATAGTACTGAGGAGCCCCTGGTATAGAACTGAGGAGCCCCTGGTATAGAACTGAGGAGCCCCTGGTATAGTACTGAGGAGTACTGAGGTGCCCCTGGTATAGAACTGAGGAGCCCCTGGTATAGTACTGAGGAGCCCCTGGTATAGAACTGAGGAGCCCCTGGTAGAGTACTGAGGAGCCCCTGGTATAGAACTGAGAAGCCCCTGGTGTAGTACTGAGGAGCCCCTGGTATAGAACTGAGGAGCCCCTGGTATAGAACTGAGGTGCCCCTGGTATAGAACTGAGGTGCCCCTGGTATAGAACTGAGGTGCCCCTGGTATAGAACTGAGGTGCCCCTGGTATAGAACTGAGGAGCCCCTGGTATAGAACTGAGGAGCCCCTGGTATAGTACTGAGGAGCCCCTGGTATAGAACTGAGGAGCCCCTGGTATAGAACTGAGGAGCCCCTGGTATAGTACTGAGGAGTACTGAGGTGCCCCTGGTATAGAACTGAGGAGCCCCTGGTATAGTACTGAGGAGCCCCTGGTATAGAACTGAGGAGCCCCTGGTAGAGTACTGAGGAGCCCCTGGTATAGAACTGAGAAGCGCCTGGTGTAGTACTGAGGAGCCCCTGGTATAGAACTGAGGAGCCCCTGGTATAGAACTGAGGTGCCCCTGGTATAG
>NC_060178.1:5554740-5612240 GCF_021184085.1 Oncorhynchus gorbuscha | reverse complement strand
TACCGTGGTGGTTTGCTTTTTCAAAGATTTTGGTTTGGATACGTTTTAATCATCACAGTAGGAACAACATCCTCTATACACTTCCTGATGAACTCAGTCAACGACCCAGTGTATATGTTGATACTACTCCCAGAGGCGACCCGAACATTTCCCAGTCCGCGTGAACAAAACATTCTTTAAGTGTGGATTCCGATGTGTCACGCCAACGTTTTACAGTCCTTACCATGGGTACTTCTTGCTTAAGTTTCTGCCTATAGGTGGGGAGTAGCAGGATGGAGGTGTGGTCTGATTTGCCAACGGGAGGATGGGGGAGGGCCTTGTTGCTGTCACTGAAGGGAGAGTAACAATGGTCAAGAGTGTTCTCCTTGCTTGTTGCACAAGTAGCGTTTTCCTCAGATTTCCTTTATTAACTTTCCCAGCCAGAATGAAAATGCGGTCTCAGAATATGCGCTTTCAGTGTAGTTCCTTGGGAGCAAATTTTCTGCGATCAGCATTTGATGGTGAAGTATTCCAGATCGGGAGACAAAAAAATGTCTCGAGTTCCTCCCACAATCATGAGACATACTCTTCCATATTGGGTTTGTCCTGGAGAACCCCGCTGGCTGTATGGACGGGGACAATATATCCGGTGAGAGCCAAGATTCCTTGAAACAGAGTATGTTACAGTCCCCTGACATCTCTCTGGAAGGAGATCCTCGGCCTGAGCTCACTTACTCAGGGACTGAGCGTTAATGTGTAATAGAAGCGGTGGATGGTTTGCTCGCCTCCTGAGTCTGATCCCACTTCTCCTTCCTCTTCTCCGGCGACTTTGATGTATTTTTTATTTCACCTTTATTTAACCAGATAAGCTAGTTGAGAACATTTGATTTTTTACCTTTATTTAACCAGGCAAGTGAGTTAAGAACATATTCTTATTTTCAATGACGGCCTGGGAACAGTGGGTTAACTGCCTGTTCAGGGGCAGAACGACAGATTTGTACCTTGTCAGCTCGGGGGATTGAACTCGCAACCTTCCGGTTAATAGTCCAACGCTCTAACCACTAGGCTACGCTGCCGCCCCATTTAACCAGATAAGCTAGTTGAGAACACCTTTATTTAACCAGATAAGCTAGTTTTATTTAACCAGATAAGTTAGTTGAGAACACCTTTATTTAACCAGATAACCTAGTTGAGAACAAGTTCTCATTTTCAACTGTGACCATGGCCAAGATAAAGCGACACAAAACAACAACACAGAGTTACACATGGAATAAACAAGCTTACACAATAGAAAAAAAAGTCTACATACAGTGTGTGCAAGTGGCGTGAGGAGGTAAGGCAATAAATAGACCATAGTAGCGGCGTAATTAAAATTTAGCAAATTAACACTGGAGTGATAGATGAGCAGATGATGATGTGCAAGTAGTGATACTGTTGGTGTAGCACCAGGGATGAATGGGTCATCAGAGTGTCTCAACAAATGATCCAAGTCAGGGAAAATAATGTAAGAAATAACCAAAATAAAAAAAAGCAAAAAAAACTGCAAAGTTGGATAGGAGCTAGAAACAGGGCGGCCATTTTGTTTTCCATCTTGTTTAAAATCTTGTTTTAAATAATGTAAAGCGCTTTAAGCATCTTGAAAAAGCATTATACATGCAATCAATGAATAGTATTAATTATAGTATTATATTAGTATTTCATAAATAGAGTGTAACTCACTACGTCCTTCTCAATGCGCTGGGCCATCTTCTCATGGGACTCTGGGTCCTGCTGGGCCGAACCTCGCCTCTCCACATCTGAAATAATGATAACAGTTATTGTTGTTGTTGACTTTGTTTTGTGTGTGTGTGAGTATCAGTGTGTGTGTGTGTCAGCGTGTGTGTGTCAGTGTGTGTCAGTGTGTGTGTGTGTGTGTGTGTGTGTGTGATATGCCCATACTGATATGACTAACATGATATCACCATACTGATATAACCATACTGATATAACCATACTGATATAACCATACTGATATAACCATACTGATATAACCAAACTGATATAACCATACTGATATCACCATACTGATATCACCATACTGATATAACCATACTGATATAACCATACTGATATAACCATACTGATATAACCAAACTGACCATACTGATATAACCATACTGATATCACCATACTGACCATACTGATATCACCATACTGATATAACCATACTGATATCACCATACTGATATAACCATACTGATAACACCATACTGATATCACCATACTGATATCACCATACTGATATCACCATACTGATATCACCATACTGACCATACTGATATCACCATACTGATATCACCATACTGATATAACCAAACTGACCATACTGATATAACCATACTGATATAACCATACTGACCATACTGATATAACCATACTGATATCACCATACTGACCATACTGATATAACCATACTGATATCACCATACTGATATCACCATACTGATATAACCAAACTGACCATACTGATATAACCATACTGATATCACCATACTGATATCACCATACTGATATAACCATACTGATATCACCATACCGATATCACCATACTGATATAACCATACTGACCATACTGATATAACCATACTGACCATACTGATATAACCATACTGATATCACCATACTGACCATACTGATATAACCATACTGATATAACCATACTGACCATACTGATATCACCATACTGATATCACCATACTGATATCACCATACTGACCATACTGATATCACCATACTGATATCACCATACTGATATCACCATACTGACCATACTGATATCACCATACTGATATCACCATACTGATATCACCATACTGACCATACTGATATAACCATACTGATATCACCATACTGATATCACCATACTGATATAACGATACTGACCATACTGATATCACCATACTGATATCACCATACTGACCATACTGATATAACCATACTGATATCACCATACTGATATAACCATACTGATATAACCATACTGATATCACAATACTGATATAACTAACATGATATGACCATACTGATATAACCATACTGATATCACCATACTGATATCACCATACTGATATAACCATACTGATATCACCATACTGATATCACCATACTGATATCACCATACTGATATCACCATACTGATATAACCATACTGATATAACCATACTGATATCACCATACTGATATGACCATACTGATATCACCATACTGATATAACCATACTGATATAACCAAACTGACCATACTGATATAACCATACTGATATCACCATACTGACCATACTGATATCACCATACTGATATCACCATACTGATATAACCATACTGATATCACCATACTGATATCACCATACTGACCATACTGATATAACCATACTGACCATACTGATATCACCATACTGATATAACCATACTGATATAACCAAACTGACCATACTGATATCACCATACTGATATCACCATACTGATATCACCATACTGATATCACCATACTGACCATACTGACATAACCATACTGACCATACTGATATAACCATACTGATATCACCATACTGATATCACCATACTGATATCACCATACTGATATAACCATACTGATATAACCATACTGATATCACCATACTGATATAACCATACTGACCATACTGATATCACCATACTGATATAACCATACTGATATAACCATACTGATATAACCATACTGACCATACTCATATAACCATACTGATATCACATACTGATATAATGATACTGATATAACCATACTGATATCACCATACTGATATCACCATACTGATATCACCATACTGATATCACCATACTGATATCACCATACTGATATAACCATACTGATATAACCATACTGATATAACCATACTGACCATACTGATATCACCATACTGATATCACCATACTGATATCACCATACTGATATCACCATACTGATATCACCATACTGACCCTACTGATATAACCATACTGATATCACCATACTGATATCACCATACTGATATCACCATACTGATATCACCATACTGATATCACCATACTGATATCACCATACTGATATAACCTTACTGATATAACCATACTGATATAACCATACTGACCATACTGATATAACCATACTGACCATACTGATATCACCATACTGATATAACCACACTGATATAACCATACTGACCATACTGATATCACCATACTGATATCACCATACTGATATAACCATACTGACCATACTGATATAACCATACTGACCATACTGATATCACCATACTGATATAACCACACTTGAATAACCATACTGATATAACCACACTGATATAACCATACTGATATCACCATACTGATATAACCATACTGATATAACCATACTGATAACACCATACTGTTCTCTCCAAAACTCTTGAACGTGCCGTCCTTGGCCAGCTCTCCCGCTATCTCTCTCAGAATGACCTTCTTGATTGAAATCAGTCAGGTTTCAAGACTAGTCATTCAACTGAGACTGCTCTTCTCTGTATCACGGAGGCGCTCCGCACCGCTAAAGCTAACTCTCTCTCCTCTGCTCTCATCCTTCTAGACCTATCGGCTGCCTTCGATACTGTGAACCATCAGATCCTCCTCTCCACCCTCTCCGAGTTGGGCATCTCCGGCGCGGCCCACGCTTGGATTGCGTCCTACCTGACAGGTCGCTCCTACCAGGTGGTTTGGCGAGAATCTGTCTCCTCACCACGCGCTCTCACCACTGGTGTCCCCCAGGGCTCTGTTCTAGGCCCTCTCCTATTCTCGCTATACACCAAGTCACTTGGCTCTGTCATAACCTCACATGGTCTCTCCTATCATTGCTATGCAGACGACACACAATCAATCTTCTCCTTTCCCCCTTCTGATGACCAGGTGGCGAATCGCATCTCTGCATGTCTGGCAGACATATCAGTGTGGATGACGGATCACCACCTCAAGCTGAACCTCGGCAAGACGGAGCTGCTCTTCCTCCCGGGGAAGGACTGCCCGTTCCATGATCTCGCCATCACGGTTGACAACTCCATTGTGTCCTCCTCCCAGAGCGCTAAGAACCTTGGCGTGATCCTGGACAACACCCTGTCGTTCTCAACTAACATCAAGGCGGTGGCCCGTTCCTGTAGGTTCATGCTCTACAACATCCGCAGAGTACGACCCTGCCTCACACAGGAAGCGGCGCAGGTCCTAATCCAGGCACTTGTCATCTCCCGTCTGGATTACTGCAACTCGCTGTTGGCTGGGCTCCCTGCCTGTGCCATTAAACCCCTACAACTCATCCAGAACGCCGCAGCCCATCTGGTGTTCAACCTTCCCAAGTTCTCTCACGTCACCCCGCTCCTCCGCCCTCTCCACTGGCTTCCAGTTGAAGCTCGCATCCGCTACAAGACCATGGTGCTTGCCTACGGAGCTGTGAGGGGAACGGCACCTCAGTACCTCCAGGCTCTGATCAGGCCCTACACCCAAACAAGGGCACTGCGTTCATCCACCTCTGGCTTGCTCGCCTCCCGACCACTGAGGAAGTACAGTTCCCGCTCAGCCCAGTCAAAACTGTTCGCTGCTCTGGCCCCCCAATGGTGGAACAAACTCCCTCACGACGCCAGGACAGCGGAGTCAATCACCACCTTCCAGAGACACCTGAAACCCCACCTCTTTAAGGAATACCTAGGATAGGACAAAGTGATCCTTCTCACCCCCCCCCCTTTAAGATTTAGATGCACTATTGTAAAGTGACTGTTCCACTGGATGTCATAAGGTGAATGCACCAATTTGTAAGTCGCTCTGGATAAGAGCGTCTGCTAAATGACTTAAATGTAATGTAAATGTGATATAACCATACTGATATAACCATACTGACCATACTGATATAACCATACTGATATAACCATACTGATATCACCATACTGATATCACCATATCTGATATCACCATACTGATATCACCATACTGATATAACTAACATGATATCACCACACTGATATCACCACACTGATATCACCATACTGATATCACCATACTGATATCACCATACTGATATCACCACACTGATATCACCATACTGATATAACCACACTGATATAACCATACTGATATCACCATACTGATATAACTAACATGATATGACCATACTGATATTACAATACTGATATCACAATACTGATATCACCATACTGATATAACCATACTGATATAACCATACTGATATCACCATACTGATATCACCATACTGACCATACTGATATCACCATACTGATATCACCATACTGACCATACTGATATCACCATACTGATATCACCATACTGATATCACCATACTGATATCACCATACTGATATTACCATACTGATATAACCATACTGATATAACCATACTGATATCACCATACTGATATAACCATACCATACTGATATCACCATACTGATATAACCATACTGATATCACCATACTGACCATACTGATATAACCATACTGATATCACCATACTGATATCACCATACTGACCATACTGATATAACCATACTGATATCACCATACTGATATCACCATACTGACCATACTGATATAACCATACTGATATCACCATACTGACCATACTGATATAACCATACTGATATCACCATACTGATATCACCATACTGACCATACTGATATAACCATACTGATATCACCATACTGATATAATACCATACTGATATAACCATACTGATATCCATACTGATATCACCATACTGATATCACCATACTGATATCACCATACTGATATCACCATACTGATATCACCATACTGATATCACCATACTGATATAACCATACTGATATCACCATACTGATATCACCATACTGATATCACCATACTGATATAACTAACATACTGATATCACCATACTGATATCACCATACCATGATATCACCATACTGATATAACCATACTGATATCACCATACCATACTGATATATACTGATATCCATACTGATATCACCATACTGATATATACCATACTGATATCACCATACTGATATCACCATACTGATATCACCATACTGATATCCATACTGATATCACCATACTGATATAACCATACTGATATCACCATACTGATATCACCATACTGATATCACCATACTACATACTGATATCACCATACTGATATAACCATACTGATATAACCATACTGATATCACCATACTGATATCACCATACTGATATAACCATACTATCACCATACTGATATCACCATACTGATATAACCATACCATACTGATATAACCATACTGATATCACCATACTGATATAACCATACTGATATCACCATACTGATATAACCATACTGATATAACCATACTGATATCACCATACTGATATCACCATACTGATATCACCATACTGATATAACCATACTGACCATACTGATATAACCATACTGATATCACCATACTGATATCACCATACTGATATAACATACTGATATCACCATACTGATATCACCATACTGATATAACCATACTGACCATACTGATATAACCATACTGATATCACCATACTGATATCACCATACACCATACTGATATAACCATACTGATATCACCATACTGATATAACCATACTGATATAACCATACTGATATAACCATACTGATATCACCATACTGATATAACTAACATGATATGACCATACTGATATCACCATACTGATATAACCATACTGATACTACCGATACCATACTGATATCATCACCATACTGATATCACCATACTGACCATACTGATATAACCATACTGATATCACCATACTGACCATACTGATATAACCATACTGATATCACCATACTGATATCACCATACTGATATAACCATACTGACCATACTGATATAACCATACTGATATCACCATACTGATATAACCATACTGATATAACCATACTGACCATACTGATATCACCATACTGACCATACTGATATCATACCATACTGATATCACCATACTGATATACCATACTGATATAACCATACTGATATCACCATACTGATATCACCATACTGATATCACCATACTGATATAACCATACATGATATCACCATACTGATATCACCATACTGATATCACCATACTGATATAACCATACTGATATCACCATACTGATATCACCATACTGATATATAACCACACTGATATCACCATACTGATATCACCATACTGATATAACCATACTGATATCACCATACTGATATCACCATACTGATATCACAATACTGATATCACATACCATACCATGATATAACCATACTGATATCACCATACTGATATCACCATACTGACCATACTGATATCACCATACTGATATCACCATACTGATATAACCATACTGATATAACAATACTGATATAACTAACATGATATGACCATACTGATATCACCATACTGATATAACCATACTGATATCACCATACTGATATCACCATACTGACCATACTGATATCACCATACTGATATAACCATACTGATATAACAATACTGATATAACTAACATGATATGACCATACTGATATCACCATACTGATATAACCATACTGATATCACCATACTGATATCACCATACTGACCATACTGATATCACCATACTGATATAACCATACTGATATAACCATACTGATATAACCATACTGATATCACAATACTGATATAACTAACATGATATGACCATACTGATATCACCATACTGATATCACCATACTGATATCACCATACCGATATCACCATACTGATATTACCATACTGATATAACCATACTGATATAACCATACTGATATCACCATACTGATATAACCATACTGATATCACCATACTGATATAACCATACTGATATCACCATACTGACCATACTGATATAACCATACTGATATCACCATACTGATATCACCATACTGACCATACTGATATAACCATACTGATATCACCATACTGACCATACTGATATAACCATACTGATATCACCATACTGACCATACTGATATAACCATACTGATATCACCATACTGATATCACCATACTGACCATACTGATATAACCATACTGATATCACCATACTGATATAACCATACTGATATAACCATACTGACCATACTGATATCACCATACTGATATCACCATACTGACCATACTGATATCACCATACCATATCACCATACTGATATCACCATACTGATATAATACCATATCACCATGATATCACCATACTGATATCACCATACTGATATAACTATACTGATATCACCATACTGATATCACCATACTGATATCACCATACCACCATACTGATATCACCATACTGATATCACCATACTGATATCACCATACTGATATCACCACACTGATATCACCATACTGATATCACAATACTGATATCGCCATACTGATATAACCATACTGATATCACCATACTGACCATACTGATATCACCATACTGATATCACCATACTGATATAACCATACTGATATAACAATACTGATATAACTAACATGATATGACCATACTGATATCACCATACTGATATAACCATACTGATATCACCATACTGATATCACCATACTGACCATACTGATATCACCATACTGATATAACCATACTGATATAACCATACTGATATCACCATACTGATATCACCATACTGATATCACCATACTGACCATACTGATATAACCATACTGATATAACCATACTGATATCACCATACCTATATCACCATACTGATATCACCATACTGACCATACTGATATCACCATACTGACCATACTGATATAACCATACTGATATCACCATACTGATATAACCATACTGATATAACCATACTGATATCACCATACTGATATAACTAACATGATATGACCATACTGATATCACCATACTGATATAACCATACTGACCATACTGATATAACCATACTGATATCACCATACTGATATCACCATACTGACCATACTGATATAACCATACTGATATCACCATACTGATATAACCATACTGATATAACCATACTGATATCACCATACTGATATAACTAACATGATATGACCATACTGATATCACCATACTGATATAACGATACTGACCATACTGATATCACCATACTGATATCACCATACTGACCATACTGATATAACCATACTGATATCACCATACTGACCATACTGATATAACCATACTGATATCACCATACTGATATCACCATACTGATATAACCATACTGACCATACTGATATAACCATACTGATATCACCATACTGATATAACCATACTGATATAACCATACTGACCATACTGATATCACCATACTGACCATACTGATATCACCATACTGATATCACCATACTGATATAACCATACTGATATAACCATACTGATATCACCATACTGATATCACCATACTGATATCACCATACTGATATCACCATACTGATATAACTAACATGATATGACCATACTGATATCACCATACTGATATCACCATACTGATATAACCATACTGATATCACCATACTGATATAACCATACTGATATAACCACACTGATATCACCATACTGATATAACCACACTGATATCACCATACTGATATCACCATACTGATATCACAATACTGATATCGCCATACTGATATAACCATACTGATATCACCATACTGATATCACCATACTGACCATACTGATATCACCATACTGATATCACCATACTGATATAACCATACTGATATAACAATACTGATATAACTAACATGATATGACCATACTGATATCACCATACTGATATAACCATACTGATATCACCATACTGATATCACCATACTGACCATACTGATATCACCATACTGATATAACCATACTGATATAACAATACTGATATAACTAACATGATATGACCATACTGATATCACCATACTGATATAACCATACTGATATCACCATACTGATATCACCATACTGACCATACTGATATCACCATACTGATATAACCATACTGATATAACCATACTGATATCACAATACTGATATAACTAACATGATATGACCATACTGATATCACCATACTGATATCACCATACTGATATCACCATACTGATATTACCATACTGATATAACCATACTGATATAACCATACTGATATCACCATACTGATATAACCATACTGATATCACCATACTGATATAACCATACTGATATCACCATACTGATATCACCATACTGATATAACCATGATATCCCATACTGATATCACCATACTGACCATACTGATATAACCATACTGATATCACCATACTGATATCACCATACTGACCATACTGATATAACCATACTGATATCACCATACTGACCATACTGATATAACCATACTGATATCACCATACTGATATCACCATACTGATATCCCATACTGATATCACCATACTGATATAACCATACTGATATCACCATACTGATATAACCATACTGATATAATATGACCATACTGATATCACCATACTGATATCACCATACTGATATCACCATACTGATATCACCATACTGATATCACCATACTGATATCACCATACTGATATAACCATACTGATATCACCATACTGATATCACCATACTGATATCACCATACTGATATAACTAACATGATATGACCATACTGATATCACCATACTGATATCACCATACTGATATAACCATACTGATATCACCATACTGATATCACCATACTGATATAACCACACTGATATCACCATACTGATATCACCATACTGATATAACCACACTGATATCACCATACTGATATCACAATACTGATATCACATACTGATATAACCATACTGATATCACCATACTGACCATACTGATATCACCATACTGATATCACCATACTGATATAACCATACTGATATAACAATACTGATATAACTAACATGATATACTGATATCACCATACTGATATCACCATACTGATATAACCATACTGATATCACCATACTGATATCACCATACTGACCATACTGATATCACCATACTGATATATACTGATATCACCATACTGATATCACCATACTGATATCACCATATCACCATACTGATATCACCATACTGACCATACTGATATACCATACTGATATCACCATACCTATATCACCATACTGATATCACCATACTGACCATACTGATATCACCATACTGATATAACCACACTGATATCACCATACTGATATCACAATACTGATATCGCCATACTGATATAACCATACTGATATCACCATACTGACCATACTGATATCACCATACTGATATCACCATACTGATATAACCATACTGATATAACAATACTGATATAACTAACATGATATGACCATACTGATATCACCATACTGATATAACCATACTGATATCACCATACTGATATCACCATACTGACCATACTGATATATACCATACTGATATAACCATACTGATATAACCATACTGATATAACTGATACTGATATCACCATACTGATATCACCATACTGATATCACCATACTGATATCACCATACTGATATCACCATACTGACCATACTGATATAACCATACTGATATAACCATACTGATATCACCATACCTATATCACCATACTGATATCACCATACTGACCATACTGATATCACCATACTGATATCACCATACTGATATCACCATACTGATATCACCATACTGATATAACCATACTGATATCACCATACTGATATAACCATACTGATATCACCATACTGATATAACCATACTGATATCACCATACTGATATAACCATACTGATATCACCATACTGATATAACCATACTGATATCACCATACTGATATCACCATACTGATATCACCATACTGACCATACTGATATAACCATACTGATATCACCATACTGATATCACCATACTGATATAACCATACTGACCATACTGATATAACCATACTGATATCACCATACTGATATCACCATACTGACCATACTGATATAACCATACTGATATCACCATACTGATATAACCATACTGATATAACCATACTGATATAACCATACTGATATCACCATACTGATATAACTAACATGATATGACCATACTGATATCACCATACTGATATAACCATACTGACCATACTGATATAACCATACTGATATCACCATACTGATATCACCATACTGACCATACTGATATAACCATACTGATATCACCATACTGATATAACCATACTGATATAACCATACTGATATAACCATACTGATATCACCATACTGATATAACTAACATGATATGACCATACTGATATCACCATACTGATATAACGATACTGACCATACTGATATCACCATACTGATATCACCATACTGACCATACTGATATAACCATACTGATATCACCATACTGACCATACTGATATAACCATACTGATATCACCATACTGATATCACCATACTGATATAACCATACTGACCATACTGATATAACCATACTGATATCACCATACTGATATAACCATACTGATATAACCATACTGACCATACTGATATCACCATACTGACCATACTGATATCACCATACTGATATCACCATACTGATATAACCATACTGATATAACCATACTGATATCACCATACTGATATCACCATACTGATATCACCATACTGATATAACTAACATGATATGACCATACTGATATCACCATACTGATATCACATACTGATATCACCATACTGATATAACCATACTGATATCACCATACTGATATCACCATACTGATATAACCACACTGATATCACCATACTGATATCACCATACTGATATAACCACACTGATATCACCATACTGATATCACCATACTGATATCACAATACTGATATCACCATACTGATATAACCATACTGATATCACCATACTGATATCACCATACTGATATAACCATACTGATATCACCATACTGATATCACCATACTGATATAACCATACTGATATAACAATACTGATATAACTAACATGATATGACCATACTGATATCACCATACTGATATAACCATACTGATATCACCATACTGATATCACCATACTGACCATACTGATATCACCATACTGATATAACCATACTGATATAACAATACTGATATAACTAACATGATATGACCATACTGATATCACCATACTGATATAACCATACTGATATCACCATACTGATATCACCATACTGACCATACTGATATCACCATACTGATATAACCATACTGATATAACCATACTGATATAACCATACTGATATCACAATACTGATATAACTAACATGATATGACCATACTGATATCACCATACTGATATCACCATACTGATATCACCATACTGATATCACCATACTGATATAACGATACTGACCATACTGATATCACCATACTGATATCACCATACTGACCATACTGATATAACCATACTGATATCACCATACTGATATAACCATACTGATATAACCATACTGATATCACAATACTGATATAACTAACATGATATGACCATACTGATATAACCATACTGATATCACCATACTGATATCACCATACTGGAATAACCATACTGATATCACCATACTGATATCACCATACTGATATCACCATACTGATATCACCATACTGATATAACCATACTGATATAACCATACTGATATCACCATACTGATATGACCATACTGATATCACCATACTGATATAACCATACTGATATAACCAAACTGACCATACTGATATAACCATACTGATATCACCATACTGACCATACTGATATCACCATACTGATATCACCATACTGATATAACCATACTGATATCACCATACTGATATCACCATACTGACCATACTGATATAACCATACTGACCATACTGATATCACCATACTGATATAACCATACTGATATAACCAAACTGACCATACTGATATCACCATACTGATATCACCATACTGATATCACCATACTGATATCACCATACTGACCATACTGACATAACCATACTGACCATACTGATATAACCATACTGATATCACCATACTGATATCACCATACTGATATCACCATACTGATATAACCATACTGATATAACCATACTGATATCACCATACTGATATAACCATACTGACCATACTGATATCACCATACTGATATAACCATACTGATATAACCATACTGATATAACCATACTGACCATACTCATATAACCATACTGATATCACATACTGATATAATGATACTGATATAACCATACTGATATCACCATACTGATATCACCATACTGATATCACCATACTGATATCACCATACTGATATAACCATACTGATATAACCATACTGATATAACCATACTGACCATACTGATATCACCATACTGATATCACCATACTGATATCACCATACTGATATCACCATACTGATATCACCATACTGACCCTACTGATATAACCATACTGATATCACCATACTGATATCACCATACTGATATCACCATACTGATATCACCATACTGATATCACCATACTGATATAACCTTACTGATATAACCATACTGATATAACCATACTGACCATACTGATATAACCATACTGACCATACTGATATCACCATACTGATATAACCACACTGATATAACCATACTGACCATACTGATATCACCATACTGATATCACCATACTGATATAACCATACTGACCATACTGATATAACCATACTGACCATACTGATATCACCATACTGATATAACCACACTTGAATAACCATACTGATATAACCACACTGATATAACCATACTGATATCACCATACTGATATAACCATACTGATATAACCATACTGATAACACCATACTGTTCTCTCCAAAACTCTTGAACGTGCCGTCCTTGGCCAGCTCTCCCGCTATCTCTCTCAGAATGACCTTCTTGATTGAAATCAGTCAGGTTTCAAGACTAGTCATTCAACTGAGACTGCTCTTCTCTGTATCACGGAGGCGCTCCGCACCGCTAAAGCTAACTCTCTCTCCTCTGCTCTCATCCTTCTAGACCTATCGGCTGCCTTCGATACTGTGAACCATCAGATCCTCCTCTCCACCTCTCCGAGTTGGGCATCTCCGATATCCCACGCTTGATTGCGTCCTACCTGACAGGTCGCTCCTACCAGGTGGTTTGGCGAGAATCTGTCTCCTCACCACCACGCGCTCTCACCACTGGTGTCCCCCAGGGCTCTGTTCTAGGCCCTCTCCTATTCTCGCTATACACCAAGTCACTTGGCTCTGTCATAACCTCACATGGTCTCTCCTATCATTGCTATGCAGACGACACACAATCAATCTTCTCCTTTCCCCCTTCTGATGACCAGGTGGCGAATCGCATCTCTGCATGTCTGGCAGACATATCAGTGTGGATGACGGATCACCACCTCAAGCTGAACCTCGGCAAGACGGAGCTGCTCTTCCTCCCGGGGAAGGACTGCCCGTTCCATGATCTCGCCATCACGGTTGACAACTCCATTGTGTCCTCCTCCCAGAGCGCTAAGAACCTTGGCGTGATCCTGGACAACACCCTGTCGTTCTCAACTAACATCAAGGCGGTGGCCCGTTCCTGTAGGTTCATGCTCTACAACATCCGCAGAGTACGACCCTGCCTCACACAGGAAGCGGCGCAGGTCCTAATCCAGGCACTTGTCATCTCCCGTCTGGATTACTGCAACTCGCTGTTGGCTGGGCTCCCTGCCTGTGCCATTAAACCCCTACAACTCATCCAGAACGCCGCAGCCCATCTGGTGTTCAACCTTCCCAAGTTCTCTCACGTCACCCCGCTCCTCCGCCCTCTCCACTGGCTTCCAGTTGAAGCTCGCATCCGCTACAAGACCATGGTGCTTGCCTACGGAGCTGTGAGGGGAACGGCACCTCAGTACCTCCAGGCTCTGATCAGGCCCTACACCCAAACAAGGGCACTGCGTTCATCCACCTCTGGCTTGCTCGCCTCCCGACCACTGAGGAAGTACAGTTCCCGCTCAGCCCAGTCAAAACTGTTCGCTGCTCTGGCCCCCCAATGGTGGAACAAACTCCCTCACGACGCCAGGACAGCGGAGTCAATCACCACCTTCCAGAGACACCTGAAACCCCACCTCTTTAAGGAATACCTAGGATAGGACAAAGTGATCCTTCTCACCCCCCCCCCTTTAAGATTTAGATGCACTATTGTAAAGTGACTGTTCCACTGGATGTCATAAGGTGAATGCACCAATTTGTAAGTCGCTCTGGATAAGAGCGTCTGCTAAATGACTTAAATGTAATGTAAATGTGATATAACCATACTGATATAACCATACTGACCATACTGATATAACCATACTGATATAACCATACTGATATCACCATACTGATATCACCATATCTGATATCACCATACTGATATCACCATACTGATATAACTAACATGATATCACCACACTGATATCACCACACTGATATCACCATACTGATATCACCATACTGATATCACCACACTGATATCACCATACTGATATAACCACACTGATATAACCATACTGATATCACCATACTGATATAACTAACATGATATGACCATACTGATATTACAATACTGATATCACAATACTGATATCACCATACTGATATAACCATACTGATATAACCATACTGATATCACCATACTGATATCACCATACTGACCATACTGATATCACCATACTGATATCACCATACTGACCATACTGATATCACCATACTGATATCACCATACTGATATCACCATACTGATATCACCATACTGATATTACCATACTGATATAACCATACTGATATAACCATACTGATATCACCATACTGATATAACCATACTGATATCACCATACTGATATAACCATACTGATATCACCATACTGACCATACTGATATAACCATACTGATATCACCATACTGATATCACCATACTGACCATACTGATATAACCATACTGATATCACCATACTGATATCACCATACTGACCATACTGATATAACCATACTGATATCACCATACTGACCATACTGATATAACCATACTGATATCACCATACTGATATCACCATACTGACCATACTGATATAACCATACTGATATCACCATACTGATATAACCATACTGATATAACCATACTGACCATACTGATATCACCATACTGATATCACCATACTGACCATACTGATATCACCATACTGATATCACCATACTGATATCACCATACTGATATAACCATACTGATATCACCATACTGATATCACCATACTGATATCACCATACTGATATAACTAACATGATATGACCATACTGATATCACCATACTGATAGCACCATACTGATATAACCATACTGATATCACCATACTGATATCACCATACTGATATAACCACACTGATATCACCATACTGATATCACCATACTGATATAACCACACTGATATCACCATACTGATATCACAATACTGATATCGCCATACTGATATAACCATACTGATATCACCATACTGACCATACTGATATCACCATACTGATATCACCATACTGATATAACCATACTGATATAACAATACTGATATAACTAACATGATATGACCATACTGATATCACCATACTGATATAACCATACTGATATCACCATACTGATATCACCATACTGACCATACTGATATCACCATACTGATATAACCATACTGATATAACCATACTGATATCACCATACTGATATCACCATACTGATATCACCATACTGATATCACCATACTGATATCACCATACTGACCATACTGATATAACCATACTGATATAACCATACTGATATCACCATACCTATATCACCATACTGATATCACCATACTGACCATACTGATATCACCATACTGATATCACCATACTGATATCACCATACTGATATAACCATACTGATATCACCATACTGATATAACCATACTGATATCACCATACTGATATAACCATACTGATATCACCATACTGATATAACCATACTGATATCACCATACTGATATAACCATACTGATATCACCATACTGATATAACCATACTGATATCACCATACTGATATCACCATACTGATATCACCATACTGACCATACTGATATAACCATACTGATATCACCATACTGATATCACCATACTGATATAACCATACTGACCATACTGATATAACCATACTGATATCACCATACTGATATCACCATACTGACCATACTGATATAACCATACTGATATCACCATAACCATGATATAACCATACTGATATAACCATACTGATATCACCATACTGATATAACTAACATGATATGACCATACTGATATCACCATACTGATATAACCATACTGACCATACTGATATAACCATACTGATATCACCATACTGATATCACCATACTGACCATACTGATATAACCATACTGATATCACCATACTGATATAACCATACTGATATAACCATACTGATATAACCATACTGATATCACCATACTGATATAACTAACATGATATGACCATACTGATATCACCATACTGATATAACGATACTGACCATACTGATATCACCATACTGATATCACCATACTGACCATACTGATATAACCATACTGATATCACCATACTGACCATACTGATATAACCATACTGATATCACCATACTGATATCACCATACTCACCATACTGATATAACCATACTGACCATACTGATATAACCATACTGATATCACCATACTGATATAACCATACTGATATAACCATACTGACCATACTGATATCACCATACTGACCATACTGATATCACCATACTGATATCACCATACTGATATAACCATACTGATATAACCATACTGATATCACCATACTGATATCACCATACTGATATCACCATACTGATATAACTAACATGATATGACCATACTGATATCACCATACTGATATCACCATACTGATATAACCATACTGATATCACCATACTGATATCACCATACTGATATAACCACACTGATATCACCATACTGATATCACCATACTGATATAACCACACTGATATCACCATACTGATATCACCATACTGATATCACAATACTGATATCGCCATACTGATATAACCATACTGATATCACCATACTGATATCACCATACTGACCATACTGATATCACCATACTGATATCACCATACTGATATAACCATACTGATATAACAATACTGATATAACTAACATGATATGACCATACTGATATCACCATACTGATATAACCATACTGATATCACCATACTGATATCACCATACTGACCATACTGATATCACCATACTGATATAACCATACTGATATAACAATACTGATATAACTAACATGATATGACCATACTGATATCACCATACTGATATAACCATACTGATATCACCATACTGATATCACCATACTGACCATACTGATATCACCATACTGATATAACCATACTGATATAACCATACTGATATAACCATACTGATATCACAATACTGATATAACTAACATGATATGACCATACTGATATCACCATACTGATATCACCATACTGATATCACCATACTGATATTACCATACTGATATAACCATACTGATATAACCATACTGATATCACCATACTGATATAACCATACTGATATCACCATACTGATATAACCATACTGATATCACCATACTGACCATACTGATATAACCATACTGATATCACCATACTGATATCACCATACTGACCATACTGATATAACCATACTGATATCACCATACTGACCATACTGATATAACCATACTGATATCACCATACTGACCATACTGATATAACCATACTGATATCACCATACTGATATCACCCATACTGATATAACCATACTGATATCACCATACTGATATAACCATACTGATATCACCATACTGACCATACTGATATCACCATACTGATATCACCATACTGATATCACCATACTGATATCACCATACTGATATCACCATACTGATATCACCATACTGATATAACCATACACCATGATATCACCATACTGATATAACCATATCACCATGACCATACTGATATCACCATACTGATATCACCATACTGATATCACCATACTGATATCACCATACTGATATAACCACACTGATATCACCATACTGATATCACCATACTGATATCACCATACTGACCATACTGATATAACCATACTGATATCACCATACTGATATCACAATACTGATATCATACTGATATAACCATACTGATATCACCATACTGACCATACTGATATCACCATACTGATATCACCATACTGATATAACCATACTGATATAACAATACTGATATAACTAACATGATATGACCATACTGATATCACCATACTGATATAACCATACTGATATCACCATACTGATATCACCATACTGACCATACTGATATCACCATACTGATATAACCATACTGATATAACCATACTGATATCACCATACTGATATCACCATACTGATATCACCATACTGATATCACCATACTGACCATACTGATATAACCATACTGATATAACCATACTGATATCACCATACCTATATCACCATACTGATATCACCATACTGACCATACTGATATCACCATACTGACCATACTGATATAACCATACTGATATCACCATACTGATATAACCATACTGATATAACCATACTGATATCACCATACTGATATAACTAACATGATATGACCATACTGATATCACCATACTGATATAACCATACTGACCATACTGATATAACCATACTGATATCACCATACTGATATCACCATACTGACCATACTGATATAACCATACTGATATCACCATACTGATATAACCATACTGATATAACCATACTGATATCACCATACTGATATAACTAACATGATATGACCATACTGATATCACCATACTGATATAACGATACTGACCATACTGATATCACCATACTGATATCACCATACTGACCATACTGATATAACCATACTGATATCACCATACTGACCATACTGATATAACCATACTGATATCACCATACTGATATCACCATACTGATATAACCATACTGACCATACTGATATAACCATACTGATATCACCATACTGATATAACCATACTGATATAACCATACTGACCATACTGATATCACCATACTGACCATACTGATATCACCATACTGATATCACCATACTGATATAACCATACTGATATAACCATACTGATATCACCATACTGATATCACCATACTGATATCACCATACTGATATCACCATACTGATATAACTAACATGATATGACCATACTGATATCACCATACTGATATCACCATACTGATATAACCATACTGATATCACCATACTGATATAACCATACTGATATAACCACACTGATATCACCATACTGATATAACCACACTGATATCACCATACTGATATCACCATACTGATATCACAATACTGATATCGCCATACTGATATAACCATACTGATATCACCATACTGATATCACCATACTGACCATACTGATATCACCATACTGATATCACCATACTGATATAACCATACTGATATAACAATACTGATATAACTAACATGATATGACCATACTGATATCACCATACTGATATAACCATACTGATATCACCATACTGATATCACCATACTGACCATACTGATATCACCATACTGATATAACCATACTGATATAACAATACTGATATAACTAACATGATATGACCATACTGATATCACCATACTGATATAACCATACTGATATCACCATACTGATATCACCATACTGACCATACTGATATCATAACCATACTGATATAACCATACTGATATAACCATACTGATATCACAATACTGATATAACTAACATGATATGACCATACTGATATCACCATACTGATATCACCATACTGATATCACCATACTGATATAACCATACTGATATAACCATACTGATATCACCATACTGATATAACCATACTGATATCACCATACTGATATAACCATACTGATATCACCATACTGACCATACTGATATAACCATACTGATATCACCATACTGATATCACCATACTGACCATACTGATATAACCATACTGATATCACCATACTGATATCACCATACTGACCATACTGATATAACCATACTGATATCACCATACTGACCATACTGATATAACCACACTGATATCACCATACTGATATCACAATACTGATATCGCCATACTGATATAACCATACTGATATCACCATACTGACCATACTGATATCACCATACTGATATCACCATACTGATATAACCATACTGATATAACAATACTGATATAACTAACATGATATGACCATACTGATATCACCATACTGATATAACCATACTGATATCACCATACTGATATCACCATACTGACCATACTGATATCACCATACTGATATAACCATACTGATATAACCATACTGATATCACCATACTGATATCACCATACTGATATAACCATACTGACCATACTGATATAACCATACTGATATCACCATACTGATATAACCATACTGATATAACCATACTGACCATACTGATATCACCATACTGACCATACTGATATCACCATACTGATATCACCATACTGATATAACCATACTGATATAACCATACTGATATCACCATACTGATATCACCATACTGATATCACCATACTGATATCACCATACTGATATAACTAACATGATATGACCATACTGATATCACCATACTGATATCACCATACTGATATAACCATACTGATATCACCATACTGATATAACCATACTGATATAACCACACTGATATCACCATACTGATATAACCACACTGATATCACCATACTGATATCACCATACTGATATCACAATACTGATATCGCCATACTGATATAACCATACTGATATCACCATACTGATATCACCATACTGACCATACTGATATCACCATACTGATATCACCATACTGATATAACCATACTGATATAACAATACTGATATAACTAACATGATATGACCATACTGATATCACCATACTGATATAACCATACTGATATCACCATACTGATATCACCATACTGACCATACTGATATAACCATACTGATATAACCATACTGATATCACCATACTGATATAACCATACTGATATCACCATACTGATATAACCATACTGATATCACCATACTGACCATACTGATATAACCATACTGATATCACCATACTGATATCACCATACTGACCATACTGATATAACCATACTGATATCACCATACTGATATCACCATACTGACCATACTGATATAACCATACTGATATCACCATACTGACCATACTGATATAACCATACTGATATCACCATACTGATATCACCATACTGACCATACTGATATAACCATACTGATATCACCATACTGATATAACCATACTGATATAACCATACTGACCATACTGATATCACCATACTGATATCACCATACTGACCATACTGATATCACCATACTGATATCACCATACTGATATCACCATACTGATATAACCATACTGATATCACCATACTGATATCACCATACTGATATCACCATACTGATATAACTAACATGATATGACCATACTGATATCACCATACTGATATCACCATACTGATATAACCATACTGATATCACCATACTGATATCACCATACTGATATAACCACACTGATATCACCATACTGATATCACCATACTGATATCACCATACTGATATAACCACACTGATATCACCATACTGATATCACAATACTGATATCGCCATACTGATATAACCATACTGATATCACCATACTGACCATACTGATATCACCATACTGATATCACCATACTGATATAACCATACTGATATAACAATACTGATATAACCATACTGATATGACCATACTGATATCACCATACTGATATAACCATACTGATATCACCATACTGATATCACCATACTGACCATACTGATATCACCATACTGATATAACCATACTGATATCACCATACTGATATCACCATACTGATATCACCATACTGATATCACCATACTGATATCACCATACTGACCATACTGATATAACCATACTGATATCACCATACCTATATCACCATACTGATATCACCATACTGACCATACTGATATCACCATACTGATATAACCACACTGATATCACCATACTGATATCACAATACTGATATCGCCATACTGATATAACCATACTGATATCACCATACTGACCATACTGATATCACCATACTGATATCACCATACTGATATAACCATACTGATATAACAATACTGATATAACTAACATGATATGACCATACTGATATCACCATACTGATATAACCATACTGATATCACCATACTGATATCACCATACTGACCATACTGATATCACCATACTGATATAACCATACTGATATAACCATACTGATATAACCATACTGATATCACCATACTGATATCACCATACTGATATCACCATACTGATATCACCATACTGATATCACCATACTGACCATACTGATATAACCATACTGATATAACCATACTGATATCACCATACCTATATCACCATACTGATATCACCATACTGACCATACTGATATCACCATACTGATATCACCATACTGATATCACCATACTGATATCACCATACTGATATAACCATACTGATATCACCATACTGATATAACCATACTGATATCACCATACTGATATAACCATACTGATATCACCATACTGATATAACCATACTGATATCACCATACTGATATCACCATACTGATATAACCATACTGATATCACCATACTGATATCACCATACTGATATAACCATACTGATATCACCATACTGATATCACCATACTGATATAACCATACTGACCATACTGATATCACCATACTGATATCACCATACTGATATCACCATACTGACCATACTGATATAACCATACTGATATCACCATACTGATATAACCATACTGATATAACCATACTGATATAACCATACTGATATCACCATACTGATATAACTAACATGATATGACCATACTGATATCACCATACTGATATAACCATACTGACCATACTGATATAACCATACTGATATCACCATACTGATATCACCATACTGACCATACTGATATAACCATACTGATATCACCATACTGATATAACCATACTGATATAACCATACTGATATAACCATACTGATATCACCATACTGATATAACTAACATGATATGACCATACTGATATCACCATACTGATATAACGATACTGACCATACTGATATCACCATACTGATATCACCATACTGACCATACTGATATAACCATACTGATATCACCATACTGACCATACTGATATAACCATACTGATATCACCATACTGATATCACCATACTGATATAACCATACTGACCATACTGATATAACCATACTGATATCACCATACTGATATAACCATACTGATATAACCATACTGACCATACTGATATCACCATACTGACCATACTGATATCACCATACTGATATCACCATACTGATATAACCATACTGATATAACCATACTGATATCACCATACTGATATCACCATACTGATATCACCATACTGATATAACTAACATGATATGACCATACTGATATCACCATACTGATATCACCATACTGATATAACCATACTGATATCACCATACTGATATCACCATACTGATATAACCACACTGATATCACCATACTGATATCACCATACTGATATAACCACACTGATATCACCATACTGATATCACCATACTGATATCACAATACTGATATCGCCATACTGATATAACCATACTGATATCACCATACTGATATCACCATACTGACCATACTGATATCACCATACTGATATCACCATACTGATATAACCATACTGATATAACAATACTGATATAACTAACATGATATGACCATACTGATATCACCATACTGATATAACCATACTGATATCACCATACTGATATCACCATACTGACCATACTGATATCACCATACTGATATAACCATACTGATATAACAATACTGATATAACTAACATGATATGACCATACTGATATCACCATACTGATATAACCATACTGATATCACCATACTGATATCACCATACTGACCATACTGATATCACCATACTGATATAACCATACTGATATAACCATACTGATATAACCATACTGATATCACAATACTGATATAACTAACATGATATGACCATACTGATATCACCATACTGATATCACCATACTGATATCACCATACTGATATCACCATACTGATATTACCATACTGATATAACCATACTGATATAACCATACTGATATCACCATACTGATATAACCATACTGATATCACCATACTGACCATACTGATATAACCATACTGATATCACCATACTGATATCACCATACTGACCATACTGATATAACCATACTGATATCACCATACTGACCATACTGATATAACCATACTGATATCACCATACTGACCATACTGATATAACCATACTGATATCACCATACTGATATCACCATACTGACCATACTGATATAACCATACTGATATCACCATACTGATATAACCATACTGATATAACCATACTGACCATACTGATATCACCATACTGATATCACCATACTGACCATACTGATATCACCATACTGATATCACCATACTGATATCACCATACTGATATCACCATACTGATATCACCATACTGATATCACCATACTGATATAACCACACTGATATCACCATACTGATATCACCATACTGATATCACCATACTGATATAACCACACTGATATCACCATACTGATATCACAATACTGATATCGCCATACTGATATAACCATACTGATATCACCATACTGACCATACTGATATCACCATACTGATATCACCATACTGATATAACCATACTGATATAACAATACTGATATAACTAACATGATATGACCATACTGATATCACCATACTGATATAACCATACTGATATCACCATACTGATATCACCATACTGATATCACCATACTGATATAACCATACTGATATAACCATACTGATATCACCATACTGATATCACCATACTGATATCACCATACTGATATCACCATACTGACCATACTGATATAACCATACTGATATAACCATACTGATATCACCATACCTATATCACCATACTGATATCACCATACTGACCATACTGATATCACCATACTGACCATACTGATATAACCATACTGATATCACCATACTGATATAACCATACTGATATAACCATACTGATATCACCATACTGATATAACTAACATGATATGACCATACTGATATCACCATACTGATATAACCATACTGACCATACTGATATAACCATACTGATATCACCATACTGATATCACCATACTGACCATACTGATATAACCATACTGATATCACCATACTGATATAACCATACTGATATAACCATACTGATATAACCATACTGATATCACCATACTGATATAACTAACATGATATGACCATACTGATATCACCATACTGATATAACGATACTGACCATACTGATATCACCATACTGATATCACCATACTGACCATACTGATATAACCATACTGATATCACCATACTGACCATACTGATATAACCATACTGATATCACCATACTGATATCACCATACTGATATAACCATACTGACCATACTGATATAACCATACTGATATCACCATACTGATATAACCATACTGATATAACCATACTGACCATACTGATATCACCATACTGACCATACTGATATCACCATACTGATATCACCATACTGATATAACCATACTGATATAACCATACTGATATCACCATACTGATATCACCATACTGATATCACCATACTGATATCACCATACTGATATAACTAACATGATATGACCATACTGATATCACCATACTGATATCACCATACTGATATAACCATACTGATATCACCATACTGATATAACCATACTGATATAACCACACTGATATCACCATACTGATATAACCACACTGATATCACCATACTGATATCACCATACTGATATCACAATACTGATATCGCCATACTGATATAACCATACTGATATCACCATACTGATATCACCATACTGACCATACTGATATCACCATACTGATATCACCATACTGATATAACCATACTGATATAACAATACTGATATAACTAACATGATATGACCATACTGATATCACCATACTGATATAACCATACTGATATCACCATACTGATATCACCATACTGACCATACTGATATCACCATACTGATATAACCATACTGATATAACAATACTGATATAACTAACATGATATGACCATACTGATATCACCATACTGATATAACCATACTGATATCACCATACTGATATCACCATACTGACCATACTGATATCACCATACTGATATAACCATACTGATATAACCATACTGATATCACAATACTGATAT
Organism: Oncorhynchus gorbuscha; assembly: GCF_021184085.1. Taxonomy (NCBI): domain Eukaryota; kingdom Metazoa; phylum Chordata; class Actinopteri; order Salmoniformes; family Salmonidae; genus Oncorhynchus; species Oncorhynchus gorbuscha. Next base: position 5,582,526 of record NC_060178.1, on the reverse strand, counting down.
AACTAACATGATATGACCATACTGATATCACCATACTGATATCACCATACTGATATCACCATACTGATATTACCATACTGATATAACCATACTGATATAACCATACTGATATCACCATACTGATATAACCATACTGATATCACCATACTGATATAACCATACTGATATCACCATACTGACCATACTGATATAACCATACTGATATCACCATACTGATATCACCATACTGACCATACTGATATAACCATACTGATATCACCATACTGATATCACCATACTGACCATACTGATATAACCATACTGATATCACCATACTGACCATACTGATATAACCATACTGATATCACCATACTGATATCACCATACTGACCATACTGATATAACCATACTGATATCACCATACTGATATAACCATACTGATATAACCATACTGACCATACTGATATCACCATACTGATATCACCATACTGACCATACTGATATCACCATACTGATATCACCATACTGATATCACCATACTGATATCACCATACTGATATCACCATACTGATATCACCATACTGATATCACCATACTGATATAACTAACATGATATGACCATACTGATATCACCATACTGATATCACCATACTGATATAACCATACTGATATCACCATACTGATATCACCATACTGATATAACCACACTGATATCACCACACTGATATCACCATACTGATATAACCACACTGATATCACCATACTGATATCACAATACTGATATCGCCATACTGATATAACCATACTGATATCACCATACTGACCATACTGATATCACCATACTGATATCACCATACTGATATAACCATACTGATATAACAATACTGATATAACTAACATGATATGACCATACTGATATCACCATACTGATATAACCATACTGATATCACCATACTGATATCACCATACTGACCATACTGATATCACCATACTGATATAACCATACTGATATCACCATACTGATATCACCATACTGATATCACCATACTGATATCACCATACTGACCATACCGATATAACCATACTGATATCACCATACCTATATCACCATACTGATATCACCATACTGACCATACTGATATCACCATACTGATATCACCATACTGATATCACCATACTGATATAACCATACTGATATAACCATACTAATATAACCATACTGATATCACCATACTGATATAACTAACATGATATGACCATACTGATATCACCATACTGATATCACCATACTGATATCACCATACTGATATCACCATACTGATATCACCATACTGATATAACCATACTGATATAACCATACTGATATCACCATACTGATATAACGATACTGACCATACTGATATCACCATACTGATATCACCATACTGATATCACCATACTGACCATACTGATATAACCATACTGATATCACCATACTGATATCACCATACTGATATAACGATACTGACCATACTGATATCACCATACTGATATCACCATACTGACCATACTGATATAACCATACTGATATAACCATACTGATATAACCATACTGATATCACCATACTGATATAACCATACTGATATCACCATACTGATATAACCATACTGATATCACCATACTGATATAACCATACTGATATCACCATACTGATATCACCATACTGATATCACCATACTGACCATACTGATATAACCATACTGATATCACCATACTGATATCACCATACTGATATAACCATACTGACCATACTGATATAACCATACTGATATCACCATACTGATATCACCATACTGACCATACTGATATAATCACCATACTGATATCACCATACTGATACTGATATAACCATACTGACCATACTGATATAACCATACTGATATAACCATACTGATATAACCATACTGATATCACCATACTGATATAACTAACATGATATGACCATACTGATATCACCATACTGATATAACCATACTGACCATACTGATATAACCATACTGATATCACCATACTGATATCACCATACTGACCATACTGATATAACCATACTGATATCACCATACTGATATAACCATACTGATATAACCATACTGATATAACCATACTGATATCACCATACTGATATAACCATACTGATATCACCATACTGACCATACTGATATCACCATACTGATATAACCATACTGATATCACCATACTGATATCACCATACTGATATAACCATACTGACCATACTGATATCACCATACTGACCATACTGATATCACCATACTGATATCACCATACTGATATAACCATACTGATATCACCATACTGATATCACCATACTGATATCACCATACTGATATCACCATACTGATATAACTAACATGATATGACCATACTGATATGACCATACTGATATCACCATACTGATATAACCATACTGATATCACCATACTGATATCACCATACTGATATAACCACACTGATATCACCATACTGATATCACCATACTGATATAACCACACTGATATCACCATACTGATATCACCATACTGATATCACAATACTGATATCGCCATACTGATATAACCATACTGATATCACCATACTGATATCACCATACTGATATCACCATACTGATATCACCATACTGACCATACTGATATCACCATACTGATATAACCATACTGATATAACAATACTGATATAACTAACATGATATGACCATACTGATATCACCATACTGATATCACCATACTGATATAACCATACTGATATCACCATACTGATATCACAATACTGATATCGCCATACTGATATAACCATACTGATATCACCATACTGATATAACCATACTGATATCACCATACTGATATCACCATACTGACCATACTGATATCACCATACTGATATAACCATACTGATATAACAATACTGATATAACTAACATGATATGACCATACTGATATCACCATACTGATATCACCATACTGATATAACCATACTGATATCACCATACTGATATCACCATACTGATATAACCATACTGATATCACCATACTGATATCACCATACTGATATCACCATACTGATATAACCATACTGACCATACTGATATAACCATACTGATATCACCATACTGATATAACCATAATGACCATACTGATATCACCATACCTATATCACCATACTGATATCACCATACTGACCATACTGATATAACCATACTGATATCACCATACTGATATCACCATACTGATATCACCATACTGATATAACCATACTGATATAACCATACTGATATCACCATACTGATATAACTAACATGATATCACCATACTGATATCACCATACTGATATCACCATACTGATATAACCATACTGATATAACCATACTGATATAACCACCATATCTGATATAACCATACTGATATCACCATACTGATATCACCATACTGATATAACGATACTGACCATACTGATATCACCATACTGATATCACCATACTGACCATACTGATATCACCATACTGATATCACCATACTGATATCACCATACTGATATAACGATACTGACCATACTGATATCACCATACTGATATCACCATACTGACCATACTGATATAACCATACTGATATAACCATACTGATATAACCATACTGATATCACCATACTGATATCACCATACTGATATAACCATACTGATATAACCATACTGATATAACCATACTGATATCACCATACTGATATCACCATACTGATATCACCATACTGACCATACTGATATAACCATACTGATATCACCATACTGATATCACCATACTGATATAACCATAATGACCATACTGATATAACCATACTGATATCACCATACTGATATCACCATACTGACCATACTGATATAACCATACTGATATCACCATACTGATATAACCATACTGATATAACCATACTGATATCACCATACTGATATAACTAACATGATATGACCATACTGATATCACCATACTGATATAAACATACTGATATAACCATACTGATATCACCATACTGATATAACGATACTGACCATACTGATATCACCATACTGATATCACCATACACCCTTCACCGAATGTGAATACATTCAAGGTCCCAGAAACCAATGGGTTGGGCCAGAGACAGTGTGTGTGTGTATCAGTGTGTGTATCAATAATATAATAATAATATATGCCATTTAGCAGACGCTTTTATCCAAAGCGACTTACAGTCATGTGTGCATACATTCTACGTATGGGTGGTCCCGGGGATCGAACCCACTACCCTGGCGTTACAAGCGCCATGCTCTACCAACTGAGCTACAGAAGGACCACGATACACACTGTGTGTGTATCAGTGTGTGTATCAGTGTGTGTATCAGTGTGTGTGTATCAGTGTGTGTATCAGTGTGTGTATCAGTGTGTGTGTGAGTATCAGTGTGTGTATCAGTGTGTGTGTGTATCAGTGTGTTTGTGTGTGTTTGTGTGTGTATTAGTGTGTGTGTGTGTATCAGTGTGTGTGTGTGTGTGTGTGTGTGTGTGTGTGTGTGTGTGTGTGTGTGTGTGTGTGTGTGTGTGTGTGTGTGTGTGTGTGTGTGTGTATCAGTGTGTGTGTGTGCGTGTGTGTGTATCAGTGTGTGTGTGTGTATCAGTGTGTGTATCAGTGTGTGTGTGTGTGTGTGTGTGTATCAGTGTGTGTGTGTATCAGTGTGTGTGTATCAGTGTGTGTATCAGTGTGTGTGTGTGTGTGTGTGTATCAGTGTGTGTGTGTATCAGTGTGTGTGTATCAGTGTGTGTGTATCAGTGTGTGTGTGTGTGTGTGTGTGTGTGTGTGTGTGTGTGTGTGTGTGTGTGTGTGTGTGTGTGTGTATCAGTGTGTGTGTGTGTATCAGTGTGTGTGTGTGTATCAGTGTGTGTGTATCAGTGTGTATCAGTGTGTATCAGTGTGTGTGTGTGTGTATCAGTGTGTGTGTGTGTGTACCAGTGTGTGTATCAGTGTGTGTGTGTGTATCAGTGTGTGTATCAGTGTGTATGTGTATCAGTGTGTGTATCAGTGTGTGTGTGTGTGTATCAGTGTGTGTATCAGTGTGTGTATCGGTGTGTGTGTGTGTGTGTGTGTGTGTGTGTGTATCAGTGTGTGTATCAGTGTGTGTATCAGTGTGTCTACTCTTACCCTGCATGTTCATGGCAGCCACACGGCCCTTGCCTGAGGGGGCCGAGCCCTTGGGGGCGGAAGAGGGGGGGATGATGGATTCTCTGTGGTGCTTCATCTTCTCCTGGTTCACCCTGAGAAGAGGAGAGGAGTTAAGGGGAGCTGGGCACCCCCATTATAAACCAGGGCCCCTACATAACATAACAATGGAAATATCCCTATACTATACGCCCCCCTACACAAAATGTTTTTAAAAGAGACGTCAGGCCTCTTTAAGAGGTAAGGGTTCTTACTTCAAGGTCTGTGGTCGTATCTTCTTCCCATGTTTGCTGTCCCCCAGAGCGCTGTCGATGTCTGCATGGACCATCTCTGCCTGTAGGGGGAGACAGAGACAAAAGACTAGAGATTATTATTATTATTAGAGCAGAGTCGATGTCTGCATGGACCATCTCTGCCTGTAGGGGACAGAGACAAAAGACTAGAGAATATTATTATTATTAGAGCAGAGTCGATGTCTGCATGGACCATCTCTGCCTGTAGGGGACAGAGACAAAAGACTAGAGAATATTATTATAATATAATATAATATATGCCATTTAGCAGACGCTTTTATCCAAAGCGACTTACAGTCATGTGTGCATACATTCTACGTATTAAAAATAAATAGAGAATATTATTAATTATTAAAAATAAAAAATTGTCTTGGAGAAGGAAGACTTGGAAGATGTATTATTGTTGGACATATTAATTATCTGTTAATTAAAACAGTCACACTTTAGCTCTGTTTTCTATAGGACTTCAATGGAGACTTCTGCTTCCTACGTCGCTAGCCTGGATAATGTCTGTAGTGCATAGAGATAACGGTGACCCACCTCCACCTCGTCGCAGTGGAAGAAGTGAATGTCGGGTCTGTGCTGTTCAGTGTCTTGACACACCAGCAGAAGGACGGATGGATACCTGGTCTGATTCAACACTGTCTGGCAGTGGTGGATAGTAGGCAGGGGAAAGTTCTCCAACTCTTCCTGTGAGGGTGGCGAGGAGGGAGAGAGAGAGAGAGAGGGGGAAGGGGAGGGAGGGAGAGAGAGAGAGAGAGAGAGAGAGAGAGAGAGAGAGAGAGAGAGAGAGAGAGAGAGAGAGAGAGAGAGAGAGAGAGAGAGAGAGAGAGAGAGAGGAGAGAGAGGGAGAGAGAGAGAGGGAGAGAGAGAGAGGGGAGGGGGAGAGGGGAGGGAGGGAGGGGGAGGGAGAAGGAGAGAGAGATGGGGAGGGAGGGAGGGGGAGAGGGGGAGGGAGAAGGAGAGAGAGAGGGGAGGGAGAGAGAGAGAGAGAGAGAGAGAGAGAGAGAGAGAGAGAGAGAGAGAGAGAGAGAGAGAGAGAGAGAGAGAGAGAGAGAGAGAGAGAGAGAGAGAGAGAGAGAGAGAGGGGGAGAGGGGAGGGAGGGAGGGGGAGGGAGAGAGAGAGAGAGAGAGAGAGAGAGAGAGAGAGAGAGAGAGAGAGAGAGAGAGAGAGAGAGAGAGAGAGAGAGGGGGAGAGAGAGGGAGAGAGAGAGAGAGGGAGAGAGAGAGAGAGAGGGAGAGAGAGAGAGGGAGGGGGAGAGGGGAGGGAGGGAGGGGGAGGGAGAAGGAGAGAGAGATGGGGAGGGAGGGAGGGGGAGAGGGGGAGGGAGAAGGAGAGAGAGAGGGGGAGGGAGAGAGAGAGAGAGAGAGAGAGAGAGAGAGAGAGAGAGAGAGAGAGGGAGGGAGAGAGAGAGGGGGAGGGAGAGACAGAGGGGGAGGGAGAATGAGAGAGGTTATTCCATATCCAATGCGTCATCAGTTATCTCACCATGAAGGTCTAAAGGTCGACAGATCTGTGGCTCAGAAAGACATGTCCACATAACACAGGAATATGATGTTTGTGACATCACATAACCAGAACAACTGTAGACTAGGACTGGTTATAACTATAGCACTACGTAGGACTGGTTATAACTACAGCACTACGTAGGACTGGTATAACTACAGCACTACGTAGGACTGGTTATAACTACAGCACTACGTAGGACTGGTTATAACTACAGCACTACGTAGGACTGGTTATAACTACAGCACTACGTAGGACTGGGTATAACTACAGCACTACGTAGGACTGGTATAACTACAGCACTACGTAGGACTGCTATAACTACAGCACTACGTAGGACTGGTATAACTACAGCACTACGTAGGACTGGTATAACTACAGCACTACATAGGACTGGTATAACTACAGCACTACATAGGACTGGTATAACTACAGCACTACATAGGACTGGTATAACTACAGCACTACATAGGACTGGTATAACTACAGCACTACGTAGGACTGGTATAACTACAGCACTACGTAGGACTGGTATAACTACAGCACTACGTAGGACTGGTATAACTACAGCACTACATAGGACTGGTATAATTACAGCACTACATAGGACTGGCATAATTACAGCACTACGTAGGACTGGTATAACTACAGCACTACATAGGACTGGTATAATTATAGCACTACATAGGACTGGCATAATTACAGCACTACATAGGACTGGTATAATTACAGCACTACATAGGACTGGTATAATTACAGCACTACATAGGACTGGCATAATTACAGCACTACATAGGACTGGCATAATTACAGCACTACGTAGGACATTATCACAACTATAGCACTACGTAGGACATTGTCACAACTATAGCACTACGTAGGACTGGCATAATTACAGCACTACGTAGGACTGGCATAATTACAGCACTACGTAGGACTGGCATAATTACAGCACTACGTAGGACTGGCATAATTATAGCACTACATAGGACTGGCATAACTATAGCACTACGTAGGACTGGCATAATTACAGCACTACGTAGGACTGGCATAAGTATAGCACTACGTAGGACTGACATAACTATAGCACTACGTAGGACTGGCATAATTACAGCACTACATAGGACTGGCATAACTATAGCACTACGTAGGACTGGCATAATTACAGCACTACGTAGGACTGGCATAATTACAGCACTACATAGGACTGGCATAACTATAGCACTACGCAGGACTGGCATAATTACAGCACTACGTAGGACTGGCATAATTACAGCACTACGTAGGACTGGCATAATTACAGCACTACATAGGACTGGCATAACTACAGCACTACATAGGACTGGCATAACTACAGCACTACATAGGACTGGCATAACTACAGCACTACATAGGACTGGCATAACTATAGCACTACATAGGACTGGCATAACTATAACACTACATAGGACTGGCATAACTACAGCACTACATAGGACTGGCATAACTACAGCACTACATAGGACTGGCATAACTACAGCACTACATAGGACTGGCATAACTATAGCACTACGTAGGACTGGCATAACTACAGCACTACGTAGGACTGGTATAATTATAGCACTACGTAGGACTGGCATAACTATAGCACTACGTAGGACTGGCATAACTACAGCACTACGTAGGACTGGCATAAGTATAGCACTACGTAGGACTGGTATAGTTATAGCACTACGTAGGACTGGTATAACTACAGCACTACATAGGACTGGTATAATTATAGCACTACATAGGACTGGCATAATTACAGCACTACATAGGACTGGCATAATTACAGCACTACGTAGGACTGGTATAACTACAGCACTACATAGGACTGGTATAATTATAGCACTACATAGGACTGGCATAATTACAGCACTACATAGGACTGGTATAATTACAGCACTACATAGGACTGGTATAATTACAGCACTACGTAGGACTGGCATAATTACAGCACTACATAGGACTGGCATAATTACAGCACTACGTAGGACATTATCACAACTACAGCACTACGTAGGACTGGCATAATTACAGCACTACGTAGGACTGGCATAATTACAGCACTACATAGGACTGGCATAATTACAGCACTATGTAGGACATTATCACAACTATAGCACTACGTAGGACATTGTCACAACTATAGCACTACGTAGGACTGGCATAATTACAGCACTACGTAGGACTGGCATAATTACAGTACTACGTAGGACTGGCATAATTACAGCACTACGTAGGACTGGCATAATTATAGCACTACATAGGACTGGCATAACTATAGCACTACGTAGGACTGGCATAATTACAGCACTACGTAGGACTGGCATAAGTATAGCACTACGTAGGACTGACATAACTATAGCACTACGTAGGACTGGCATAATTACAGCACTACATAGGACTGGCATAACTATAGCACTACGTAGGACTGGCATAATTACAGCACTACATAGGACTGGCATAATTACAGCACTACATAGGACTGGCATAATTACAGCACTACGTAGGACTGGCATAATGACAGCACTACATAGGACTGGCATAATGACAGCACTACGTAGGACTGGCATAATTACAGCACTACGTAGGACTGGCATAATTACAGCACTACGTAGGACATTATCACAACTATAGCACTACGTAGGACATTATCACAACTACAGCACTATGTAGGACATTATCACAACTACAGCACTACGTAGGACATTATCACAACTACAGCACTACGTAGGACATTATCACAACTACAGCACTACGTAGGACATTATCACAACTATAGCACTACGTAGGACATTATCACAACTATAGCACTACGTAGGACATTATCACAACTATAGCACTACGTAGGACATTATCACAACTATAGCACTACGTAGGACATTATCACAACTACAGCACTACGTAGGACATTATCACAAGTACAGCACTACGTAGGACATTATCACAAGTACAGCACTACGTAGGACATTATCACAAGTACAGCACTACGTAGGACATTATCACAAGTACAGCACTACGTAGGACATTATCTTCAAGTCAGAGCTCTAGAAAGAGGCCAGAGTTCCCGACTTGGAATTCCGAGTTGGATGATTGTTCGAAGCGTATTTTCCCAGACAGAACTCGTTTTCCTCCGAGTTCCCAGTTGTCTTGAACTCACTGAAGTATGAGATTTCCCAGTTCCAAGTTTCCTGTTGTTTTGAAGGTGGCAGAAGTTCATGCTGGATTGACAGCATGGCCAGTGTTTTCAACCTTATCTGGCCTGTGGTGTTGCATGTGCATGTTTATCCTTTTAAGCTTGGAAAAGGGACCCTTAAACACAGACGTGGACCACGCACCCTCTCCATCGAAGAGCAGGCAGAGGAAGCAAAACAGGGATTTCATTTGCAACATTTGCAGTTAGCCACTGATTCCTTCCAATCCACTCATTGTTGAATTGGTGATTTCCAACTTGTTGTGTAATGTCTATGTCCAATGGCCGATGAGCACCGATACGTTTTATCTATAATCTCTCTTCATATGACAAGGATTGAAAAGGATTTGCCAGTAGATTGACGACGTGCTTCATGGTGAATGGTAGCTAAGATTGTGAAAGTATGATGTTGACATGATCAGTCCAATCAAAGCTACTGTAGATGTCACATGGATGTGACATCATTTTATCTGTGGCCAATGACCTTCTTGGATGGGCACTTCTAATGTAACTCTATGGCAGCACCCAAGCGGGCTTGAACTGCCTAGCTCTCCCTGTAGATTTTGCGGTGACGCTGTGTCCACCACGAGTGACAGAACACTGAGCCAATCACGGCGTAACTAGAGAACATGACCAACCCCTACTCTCTGTATTTTCTGCTGGCTTCTCCACCACCACAGAAAGCACTGAGCTGAAACGCCTGCATTCTGGAGCTGCCTTACTTTTATCTATACTATCTCTTCGTAAGGATTGAAAATGATTTACTGAAGAAAACAAAACCGATACCATGTTTGTATGTGACTTTATCTTTAACTCAATATTATATTTAGCCCAGAATGACGGGGCACCACTGAATATACTATACATATATAACTCCATACAACTACATATAACTACATACATAACTACATACAACTACATATATAACTACATACAACTCCATACAACTACATAGGTCAGGATAAAAACTCTTTAATAGTTGGTCTTTAATAGTTGGTCTTTAATAGTTGGTCTTTAATAGTTGGTCTTTAATAGTTGGTCTTAAAACCAGTGCCTTTTTACATTTGTTTTATTTAACCAGGTCAGTAAAGAACCATTTCTTATTTATAATAGCGGCCAACCAAAAGGCAAAAGGCCTCCTGCGGGGACGAGGGCCCCGGGATTACACATTTAAAATATAGGACAAAACACACATCACAACAAGAGAGACAACACAACACTACATAGGAGACCTAAGACGACAACATAGCAAGTCAGCAACACAACAACATGGTAGCAACACAACAACATGGTAGCAACACAACATGACAACAACATGGTAGCAACACAACATGACAACAACATGGTAGCAACACAACAAGACAACAACATGGTAGCAACACAACATGACAACAACATGGTAGCAACACAACAAGACAACAACATGGTAGCAACACAACATGGTAGCAACACAACATGACAACAACATGGTAGCAACACAACAAGACAACAACATGGTAGCAACACAACATGACAACTAGCATGGTAGCAACACAACATGACAACAACATGGTAGCAACACAACATGACAACAACATGGTAGCAACACAACAGGGTAGCAACACAACATGACAACAACATGGTAGCAACACAACATGGTAGCAACACAACATGACAACAACATGGTAGCAACACAACAAGACAACAACATGGTAGCAACACAACATGACAACTAGCATGGTAGCAACACAACATGGCAACAACATGGTAGCAACACAACATGTCAACAACATGGTAGCAACACAACATGACAACAACATGGTAGCAACACAACATGGTAGCAACACAACATGACAACAACATGGTAGCAACACAACATGTCAACAACATGGTAGCAACACAACATGACAACAACATGGTAGCAACACAACATGGTAGCAACACAACATGACAACAACATGGTAGCAACACAACATGTCAACAACATGGTAGCAACACAACATGACAACAACATGGTAGCAACACAACATGACAACTAGCATGGTAGCAACACAACATGACAACAACATGGTAGCAACACAACATGTCAACAACATGGTAGCAACACAACATGACAACAACATGGTAGCAACACAACATGGTAGCAACACAACATGTCAACAACATGGTAGCAACACAACATGACAACAACATGGTAGCAACACAACATGGTAGCAACACAACATGTCAACAACATGGAAGCAACACAACATGACAACAAAACATGGTACAAACATTATTGGGCACAGACAACAGCACAAAGGGCAAGAAGGTAGAGACAACAATACATCACGCTAAGCAGCCACAACTGTCAGTAAGAGTGTCCATGATTGAGTCTTTGAATGGAGAGATAAAACTGTCCAGTTTGAGTGTTTGTTGCAACTCATTCCAGTCGCCAGCTGCAGTGAACTGAAAAGAGGAGCGACCCAGGGATGTGTGTGCTTTGGGGACCTTTAACAGAATGTGACTGGCAGAACAGGTGTTGTATGTGGAGGATGAGGGCTGCAGTAGATATCTCAGATAGTGGAGGGGCAGTGAGGCCTAAGAGGGTTTGTTGCAGATCGTTCCAGTCGCTGTGTAACTGGAATGGAACTTACAACGTTCTTTACCTACAGGATATGTTGTTGCCCAGCAACTGTTTTCCTACGTTAGGAATGTGCATATCCCTCACGCTTCACAGTCTTACCCGTGTGTGTGTGTGTGTGCAAGTCTTACCATGTGTGTGTGTGTAAGTCTTACCGTGTGTGTGTGTCTGTGCAAGTCTTACTGTGTGTCTGTGCGTGTGCGTGTGTGTGTGTGTGCATGTAAGGCTTACCTGTGTGTGTGTGTCTGTGCAAGTCTTTCCGTGTGTCTGTGCGTGTGTGCGTGCGTGTGCGTGTAAGGCTTACCTGTGTGTGTGTGTGTCTGTGCAAGTCTTACCGTGTGTGTGTGTCTGTGCAAGTCTTACCGTGTGTCTGTGTGTGTGTGTGTGTGTAAGGCTTACCTGTGTGTGTGTGTGTCTGTGCAAGTCTTACCGTGTGTGTCTGTGCAAGTCTTACCGTGTGTCTGTGCGTGTGCGTGTGTGTGTGTGCGCGTGTAAGGCTTACCTGTGTGTGTGTGTGTGTCTGTGCAAGTCTTACCGTGTGTGTGTGTCTGTGCAAGACTTACCGTGTGTCTGTGCGTGTGCGTGTGTGTGTGTGCGCGTGTAAGGCTTACCTGTGTGTGTGTGTGTGTGTGTGCAAGTCTTACCGTGTGTGTGTGTCTGTGCAAGTCTTACCGTGTGTCTGTGCGTGTGCGTGTGCGTGTGTGTGTGCGTGTAAGGCTTACCTGTGTGTGTGTGTGTCTGTGCAAGTCTTACCGTGTGTCTGTGTGTGTGTGTGTGTGTGTGTAAGGCTTACCATGTGTGTGTGTGTGTGTGTGTGTGTGTGTGTGTGTGTGTGTGTGTGTGTGTGTGTGTGTGTGTGTGTGTGTGTGTGTGTGTGTGTGTGTGTGTGTGTGTGTGTGTGTGTGTGTGTGTGTGTAAGGCTTACCTGTGTATCAACATCCAGTAGCCGTACAGCCTTGTCCCTGACCTGAAGCAGCATCTCCTGGGTCCAGATCTTCTCTTTGGAGTCCAGCAGCACCAGCTTCTTAATGGCATCGTCCACTGTGGCAATGGACTCTGTCTTGTCCATCATGAAGGTGGACAGGTGCTGTGGGGGGGAGAGAGGTTTAGATAACAAACAGGAAGAGGACTGGTCTTGTCCATCATGAAGGTGGACAGGTGATGTGGGGGGGGTTTAGATAACAAACAGGAAGAGGACTGGTCTTGTCTATCATGAAGGTGGACAGGTGCTGTGGGGGGAGAGGTTTAGATAACAAACAGGAAGAGGACTGGTCTTGTCCATCATGAAGGTGGACAGGTGCTGTGGGGGGGGGGGTTAGATAACAAACAGGAAGAGGACTGGTCTTGTCTATCATGAAGGTGGACAGGTGCTGTGGGGGGGGTTAGATAACAAACAGGAAGAGGACTGGTCTTGTCTATCATGAAGGTGGAGGGGGTTAGATAAACACATTCATAGCTCAGAGCCTAATGAATTTAATTAAATTGACTGATTTCCATATATGAACTGTAAACTCAGTAAAATCTTTGAAAATGTTGCATGTTGATTTAGATTTTTGCTCAGTATATATGTGAGTATACATATATCAGTATATACATATATATATACACATACAGTTGAAGTCGGAAGTTTAGCCAAATACATTTAAACTCGGTTTTTCACAATTCCTAAAATTGAAATCAAGTAAAAAGTCCCTGTTTTAGGTCAGTTAGGATCACCACTTCATTTTAAGAATGTGAAATGTCAGAATAATAGTGGAGAGAATTATTTATTTAAGCTTTTATAAATAATTTTGCACGCCCAATTTTTCAGTTTTTGATTTGTTAAAAAGTTTGAAATATCCAATAAATGTCGTTCCACTTCATGATTGTGTCCCACTTGTTGATTCTTCACAAAAAAATACAGTTTTAAATCTTTATGTTTGAAGCCTGAAATGTGGCAAAAGGTCGCAAAGTTCAAGGGGGCCGAATACTTTCGCAAGACACTGTAGATAGAGATAGAGAGAGAGAGAGACCTGGGCCCTGAAAGTAAATAATGGTGTTCCAGAAAAAAAAGTCCAGTTACCATAGTTACCACAACTATTAATTCCATCTAGACACCGTTGCCCTGGAAACTATAGAACTATGGCAACTAACTACACCTACCTCGACCTAACCAACAGGTAACATCCACAAAGCTGTGAATGACGTAAGAGACGAGGCAAGAAAGGCCTTCTACGATATCAAAAGGAACATAGAACTCGACATCCCAATTAAGAGCTGGCTAAAAATACTCCAAATCAGTTGTAGAACCCATTGTTGCCCTCTATGGTTGTGAGGTTTGGGCTCCGTTCACCTACCAGGAATTCACAAAGTGGGACAAACACCCAATTGAGACTTTGTATGCAGAATTCTGCAAAAAATATACAACTCAAACCCCCAAACAAGGTAAGCAGACCAGAAATAAGACTATACCCACTAGTTAACAAAATTCCAGAAGAGAGCTGTTAAATTCTACAACCACCTAAAAGGAAGAAATACCCGCACATTTCACCACAGAGAGAGCTGGTTCTGTGGCTCTGTTCACAAACAAAATTAGACCCAAACAAATTATGAGAAAGCAAAAAGATAACTATTTATCACACTGGAAAGAATCAACCAAAAACAGACTCCGAAATGAAGAAAATCCTTGACTATGTAGAGATTTTCTAATAGCCTTGCTATTGAGAAAGGCCGCCGTAGGCAGACATGGCTCTCAAGAGAAGACAGGCTATGTGCTCACTGCCCACAAAATGAGGTGGAAACTGAGCTGCACTTCCTAACCTCCTGCACAATGTATGACCATATTAGAGACACATATTTCCCTCAGATTACACAGATCCACAAAGAATTTGAAAACAAATCCAATTTAGAAAAACTCCCATATCTACTGGGTGAAATTCCACAAGATTTGTGACCTGTTGCCACGAGAAAAGGGCAACCAGTGAAGAACAAACACCATTGTAAATACAACCCATATTTATGCTTATTTATTTTCCCTTGTGTACTTTAACCATTTGTACATTGTTATAACACTGTATAAATATATATAATATGATATTTGTAATGTCTTTTGAAACTTCTCTATGTGTGTTTAGTGTTAATTGTTATTGTTTATTTCACTTTAGCATATTCACTTTATATATTATCTACCTCACTTGCCTTGGCAATGTTAACACGTTTCCCATGCCAATAAAGCCCCTTGAATTGAATTGAGAGATAGGTGTGTGTGTAGAGAGACAGGGAGAGAGAGTGTGTGTGTAGAGAGACAGGGAGAGAGAGGTGTGTGTAGAGAGACAGGGAGAGAGAGGTGTGTGTAGAGAGACAGGGAGAGAGAGGTGTGTGTAGAGAGACACGGAGAGAGAGGTGTGTGTAGAGAGACAGGGAGAGAGAGGTGTGTGTAGAGAGACATGGAGAGAGAGGTGTGTGTAGAGAGAGAAAGAGAGGTGTGTGTAGAGAGAGAGAAAGGTGTGTGTAGCGAGACAGGGAGAGAGAGCTGTGTGTAGAGAGAGAGAGAAAGGTGTGTGTAGCGAGAGGTGTGTGTTTATCCTAGCAGTGTGTGTGTGTGTGTGTGTGTGTGTGTGTGTGTGTGTGTGTGTGTGTGTGTGTGTGTGTGTGTGTGTGTGTGTGTGTGTGTGTGGTGTGTGTGTGTGTGTGTGTGTGTGTGTAGAGAGAGAGGTGTGTTTATCCTAGAATTAATCTCTAGCTGTGTGTGTGTGTGTGTGTGTGTGTGTGTGTGTGTGTGTGTGTGTGTGTGTGTGTGTGTGTGTGTGTGTGTGTGTGTGTGTGTGTGTGTGTGTGTGTGTGTGTGTGTGTGTGTGTGTGTGTGTGTGTGTGTGTGTGTGTGTGTGTGTGTGTGTGTTATCTGTGATTGCTCTGGAGTCTGATAATAGAAGGTAATAATATTAGTTCATATCCAACCTGTGGACTGGACACACGTGGTTCATAGGTCAAACACCAACTGCTACCAGCACAACAGTTTGAAGGGATCTGTTGGAGCGGTATGCAAATTGTGTTTCCGGGATGATATGAGTCATGACCAGCCTTTCAAAGCACGTCATGGCTACAGATGTGAGTGCTACGGGGCGGTAACTATTTAGGCAGGTTACCTTTGCTTCCATGGTCACAGGGACTACGGTGGTCTGCTTGAAACATCTAGGTTTTACAGACTAGGTCAGGGAGAGGTTGAAAATGTCAGTGAAGACAAATGCCAGTTTACATATCTGTAAATGATGTCTGAGTGTTGGAGTGTTCCCCTGGCTCTCTGTAAATGATGTCTGAGTGTTGGAGTGTTCCCCTGGCTCTCTGTAAATGATGTCTGAGTGTTGGAGTGTTCCCCTGGCTATCTGTAAATGATGTCTGGGTGTTGGAGTGTTCCCCTGGCTCTCTGTAAATGATGTCTGAGTGTTGGAGTGTTCCCCTGGCTATCTGTAAATGATGTCTGAGTGTTGGAGTGTTCCCCTGGCTCTCTGTAAATGATGTCTGAGTGTTGGAGTGTACCCCTGGCTCTCTGTAAATGATGTCTGAGTGTTGGAGTGTTCCCCTGGCTATCTGTAAATGATGTCTGGGTGTTGGAGTGTTCCCCTGGCTCTCTGTAAATGATGTCTGAGTGTTGGAGTGTTCCCCTGGCTATCTGTAAATGATGTCTGAGTGTTGGAGTGTTCCCCTGGCTCTCTGTAAATTATGTCTGAGTGTTGGAGTGTTCCCCTGGCTCTCTGTAAATGATGTCTGAGTGTTGGAGTGTTCCCCTGGCTATCTGTAAATGATGTCTGAGTGTTGGAGTGTTCCCCTGGCTATCTGTAAATGATGTCTGAGTGTTGGAGTGTTCCCCTGGCTCTCTGTAAATTATGTCTGAGTGTTGGAGTGTTCCCCTGGCTCTCTGTAAATGATGTCTGAGTGTTGGAGTGTTCCCCTGGCTATCTGTAAATGATGTCTGAGTGTTGGAGTGTTCCCCTGGCTCTCTGTAAATGATGTCTGAGTGTTGGAGTGTACCCCTGGCTCTCTGTAAATGATGTCTGAGTGTTGGAGTGTTCCCCTGGCTCTCTGTAAATGATGTCTGAGTGTTGGAGTGTTCCCCTGGCTCTAGGTAAATGATGTCTGAGTGTTGGAATGTTCCCCTGGCTCTCTGTAAATGATGTCTGAGTGTTGGAGTGTTCCCCTGGCTCTCTGTAAATGATGTCTGGGTGTTGGAGTGTTCCCCTGGCTGTCTGTAAATGATGTCTGAGTGTTGGAGTGTTCCCCTGGCTATCTGTAAATGATGTCTGAGTGTTGGAGTGTTCCCCTGGCTCTCTGTAAATGATGTCTGGGTGTTGGAGTGTTCCCCTGGCTCTCTGTAAATGATGTCTGAGTGTTGGAGTGTTCCCCTGGCTATCTGTAAATGATGTCTGGGTGTTGGAGTGTTCCCCTGGCTCTCCATAAATTTAAAAAACAAGAAAATGGTGCCGTCTGGTTTGCTTAATTTAAGGAATTTGAAATTAATTATACATTTACTTTTCCAACTTAACTTAAGTATTTTTCAAACCAAATACTTTTAGACTTTTACTCAAGTAGTATTTTAATGGGTGACTGACATTTATTTGAGTTATTTTCTATTAAGGTATCTTTACTTTTACTCAAGTATGACAACTGGGTACTTTTTCCCCCACTGATCTCAGGGACTTTAACAATAGCTCCAGCTATTCGTTTGAGAGTGGTTTCCTTACCCTTCCACTTTAAAGCAAACCAAGTGGTCTAACGTGAGAATGAAGGACTGTCCCTTTAAATCCCCTCTCTGAATCACGCCACATGCTCTACCCACGTTAGATAAATGTTGTGGTCGGTGAGGTAACTGGACTGATTGCTTTATTACAACTCTGTGACCTTAAATGGCATCAAACATTAACCCATGTATGTGCCAACCGACCTTTGTGTTATGGGGAAGGGAGAGACAACACACTATAGTTCATTTCAGTGGATTTATAAACGCATTCAAGGGAAAGAAGGAAACTAGCGATACATAAATCAACCCAGAGTTCAGCTTCTAGGACAGAAATCCCCCCCCCCCATTACAAGTGCCCCCCATTACAAGTGCCCTCCCCACATTACGAGTGCCTCCCCCATTACGAGTGCCTCCCCCCACATTACGAGTGCCTCCCCCCACATTACGAGTGCCTCCCTCCCACATTACGAGTGCCCCCTCCCCATTAAGAGTGCCCCCTCCCCATTACGAGTGAAAGGCCAACAGACGTCATTGTGATTCTCTACGGTCAAATAAACCCGGAGACAGAAAGCAGAAGAGGGGAACTGGGTTTTACCTCCACGTGGTACTGAGACGTCTCCTGCATGATGACATTGGAGTTGGAGTATTTCTTACGTTGCTCTGTAAAGTAAAAAAAACAAAAAAACATTTTAGGTTTATGAATAGCAGGTCTGTTAAATACCAAACCTGACACACCTGCTGTCGTATCCACGGTTACACCGTATCCACAATAGAAAGGTTATATCCATAGCGACTGTGAGAAGCCTGCCCTGGTTATTCACTGACCTCGGGACCACATGTTCTGTTGCTCTGAGCCCAGGTATACTTTACAGGTGTACTGGTAGAGAAGACAGAGATACGATATGGAGGGACAGAGAGGAAACGAAAGCAAACAGAGTAGTGAGAGAGAGAGAGAGAGAGAGAGAGAGAGAGAGAGAGAGAGAGAGAGAGAGAGAGGAGGGTCAGAGAGAGAGAGAGAGAGACAGAGAGAGAGAGAGAGAGAGAGTCAGAGAGAGGGTCAGAGAGAGACAGAGAGAGGGAGGGTCAGAGAGGAAAGGAGAGCAAACAGAGTAGTGAGAGAGAGAGAGAGCGAGAGAGGGTCAGAGAGGAAAGGAAAGCAAACAGAGTAGTGAGAGAGAGAGAGAGAGAGAGAGAGAGAGAGAGAGAGAGAGAGAGAGAGAGAGAGAGAGAGAGAGAGAGAGAGAGAGAGAGAGAGAGAGAGAGAGAGAGAGAGAGAGAGAGAGAGAGAGAGAGAGAGAGAGAGAGAGAGAGAGAGAGAGAGAGAGAGAGAGAGAGAGAGAGCGAGCGAGAGAGAGAGAGAGAGAGAGAGAGAGAGGGAGGGTCAGAGAGAGAGAGAGAGAGAGAGAGAGAGAGAGAGAGAGAGAGAGAGAGAGAGGATAGAGATAGAGGACAGAGAGGAGGATAGAGAGAGAGAGAGAGGAGGACAGAGAGGAGGACAAGAGAGGAGGACAGAGAGGAGGATAGAGAGAGAGAGAGGACGATAGAGAGGAGGACAGAGAGGAGGATAGAGAGAGAGAGAGGAGGATAGAGAGGAGGACAGAGAGGAGGACAAGAGAGGAGGACAGAGAGGAGGATAGAGAGAGAGAGAGGAGGATAGAGAGGAGGACAGAGAGGAGGATAGAGAGGAGGACAGAGAGGAGGATAGAGAGGAGGACAGAGAGAGAGAGAGGAGGACAGAGAGGAGGACAGAGAGGAGAATAGAGAGAGAGAGAGGACAGAGAGGAGGACAAGAGAGGAGGACAGAGAGGAGGACAGAGAGAGAGAGGAGGACAGAGAGGAGGATAGAGAGAGAGAGAGGAGGACAGAGAGGAGGATAGAGAGGAGGACAGAGAGGAGGACAGAGAGGACAGAGAGATGGATAGAGGGGGTAAATCTAGTGGAGCTGCCAGCAGTAAGGAGGTGAAAGGCACACACACACACACACACACACACACACACACACACACACACACACACACACACACACACACACACACACACACACACACACACACACACACACACACACACACACACACACACACACCCTCTACTTTAACTGCATTGTAAAGGTGCAGGTCTTATTGCAAATAATTTGCAGATTGGAATTTGACCACGAGAATGCCAAACTGATCATTTTCAAACCTTTGGTATCCGATCACACGTCTCTACTATGTGTGGGAACAACATTTTCTGAAATTAAAATCACTTGGAGCTGATCCCCTGGTGTTGTCACACTCTTTTATGTCCAACAATGAAAACATCTTGCTCAGAAAACATCTTGCTCAGAAAACATCTTGCTCAGAAAACAACTTGCTCAGAAAACAACTTGCTCAGAAAACATCTTGCTCAGAAAACAACTTGCTCAGAAAACATCTTGCTCAGAAAACAACTTGCTCAGAAAACAACTTGCTCAGAAAACATCTTGCTAAGAAAACATCTTGCTCAGAAAACATCTTGCAAAGAAAACATCTTGCTCAGAAAACATCTTGCTCAGAAAACATCTTGCTCAGAAAACAACTTGCTCAGAAAACATCTTGCTCAGAAAACATCTTGCTCAGAAAACATCTTGCTCAGAAAACATCTTGCTCAGAAAACATCTTGCTCAGAAAACATCTTGCTCAGAAAACATCTTGCTCAGAAAACATCTTGCTCAGAAAACAACTTGCTCAGAAAACAACTTGCTCAGAAAACATCTTGCAAAGAAAACATCTTGCTCAGAAAACATCTTGCTCAGAAAACATCTTGCTCAGAAAACATCTTGCTCAGAAAACAACTTGCTCAGAAAACAACTTGCTCAGAAAACAACTTGCTCAGAAAACAACTTGCTCAGAAAACAACTTGCTCAGAAAACAATGGGAGGTAAAAATATCTAAATAAAGGCGTTTGCGGGCGTCCAGTTGGGGACCTGATCTAAAGGACGTTACTAAACCAGCTCCAAGAGACCCTGATCTAAAGAACATTTAGTAAACCAGCTCCAGGAGACCCTGATCTAAAGGACGTTACTAAACCAGCTCCAGGAGACCCTGATCTAAAGGACGTTACTAAACCAGCTCCAGGAGACCCTGATCTAAAGGACGTTACTAAACCAGCTCCAGGAGACCCTGATCTAAAGAACATTAGTAAACCAGCTCCAGGAGACCCTGATCTAAAGAACATTAGTAAACCAGCTCCAGGAGACCCTGATCTAAAGGACGTTACTAAACCAGCTGTGGTCAACTACACATGACTAATATAATTATACGTTGGAGATAGAAAACACCAGCTAAGACTAACACCATGGTTTATCGTCCACAAGCGAAAGACTCTGGAACACCGAGTAGGATTGGGGTTGAAGATCAGGCACTACAGACATTACAGGTGTGTGTGTGTGTGTGTGTGTGTGTGTGTGTGTGTGTGTGTGTGTGTGTGTGTGTGTGTGTGTGTGTGTGTGTGTGTGTGTGTGTGTGTGTGTGTGTGTGTGTGTGTGTGTGTGTGTGTGTGCTGTGTGTGTGTGTGTGTGTGTGTGTGTGTGTGTGTGTGTGTGTGTGTGTGTGTGTGTGTGTGTGTGTGTGTGTGTGTGTGTGTGTGTGTGTGTGTGTGTGTGTGTGTGTTCGTGTGTGTGTGTGTGCTCGTGTGTGTGTGTGTGCTCGTGTGTGTGTGCGTGCTCGTGTGTGTGTGCTCGTGTGTGTGTGTGTGTGTGTGTGTGTGTGTGTGTGTGTGTGTGTGTGTGTGTGTGTGTGTGTGTGTGTGTGTGTGTGTGTGTGTGTGTGTGTGTGTGTGTGTGTGTGTGTGTGTGTGTGTGTGTGTGTGTTCCCAGCAGCTCTGCTTTACTTCCTTGACCAATGCTGTGACAGTGAGCCAATCACTGTTTGTTGTCTTGTTATCCAGATAAATGTTGTTACCTTTGGATTGTTTTGATGGAATGGCAGGTCGCCTAGCGACAGACCTAACACTCTCCAGAGAAAGAGATTCTTTCCTGGTCTAAATGAACATATACTATATTATAATACAGATCCTTTTCAAAAATGCATCGCAAAATGTAATTACCCAACGCACTGGGTTGAACCAACGTGGAATAGACGTTGAATTAACGTCTGTGCCCAACTACACAGTTACATAGTATAATTTACATAATATGTAGATAGTAATATCTGTCCAGTGTTTAGCATTTGGCAACTTTGTCCTCTAGTAATGTTGATCCAGTAATGTTACATGTGTGAGTTAGTGACTTATCGAGATCAAAAAACGATTATTCTGGTGAGAGGTCTAAAGGTTACAGCTGAACGCAGTCAGGTTTCAGCCCTTCCAGATCCACGGTCAACTCTCTGTTCTCTCTAGTCTACAGTCACCCTCCCAGATCCACGGTCAACTCTCTGCTCTCTCTAGTCTACAGTCCCCCTCCCAGATCCACTGTCAACTCTCTGCTCTCTCTAGTCTACAGTCCCCCTCCCAGATCCACTGTCAACTCTCTGCTCCTCTCTAGTCTACAGTCCCCCTTCCAGATCCACGGTCAACTCTCTGCTCCTCTCTAGTCTACAGTCCCCCTTCCAGATCCACGGTCAACTCTCTGCTCTCTCTAGTCTACAGTCCCCCTTCCAGATCCACGGTCAACTCTCTGCTCTCTCTAGTCTACAGTCCCCCTCCCAGATCCACGGTCAACTCTCTGCTCTCTCTAGTCTACAGTCCCCTTCCCAGATCCACTGTCAACTCTCTGCTCCTCTCTCTAGTCTACAGTCCCCCTCCCAGATCCACTGTCAACTCTCTGCTCTCTCTAGTCTACAGTCCCCCTCCCAGATCCACTGTCAACTCTCTGCTCCTCTCTCTAGTCTACAGTCCCCCTCCCAGATCCACGGTCAACTCTCTGCTCTCTCTAGTCTACAGTCCCCCTCCCAGATCCACTGTCAACTCTCTGCTCCTCTCTAGTCTACAGTCCCCTTCCCAGATCCACTGTCAACTCTCTGCTCCTCTCTCTAGTCTACAGTCCCCCTCCCAGATCCACGGTCAACTCTCTGCTCTCTCTAGTCTACAGTCCCCTCCCAGATCCACTGTCAACTCTCTGCTCTCTCTAGTCTACAGTCCCCCTCCCAGATCCACTGTCAACTCTCTGCTCCTCTCTCTAGTCTACAGTCCCCCTCCCAGATCCACGGTCAACTCTCTGCTCTCTCTAGTCTACAGTCCCCCTCCCAGATCCACGGTCAACTCTCTGCTCTCTCTAGTCTACAGTCCCCTCCCAGATCCACTGTCAACTCTCTGCTCTCTAGTCTACGGTCCCCCTCCCAGATCCACGGTCAACTCTCTGCTCTCTCTAGTCTACAGTCCCCCTCCCAGATCCACGGTCAACTCTCTGCTCCTCTCTCTAGTCTACAGTCCCCCTCCCAGATCCACGGTCAACTCTCTGCTCTCTCTAGTCTACAGTCCCCCTCCCAGATCCACGGTCAACTCTCTGCTCTCTCTAGTCTACAGTCCCCCTCCCAGATCCACGGTCAACTCTCTGCTCTCTCTAGTCTACAGTCCCCCTCCCAGATCCACTGTCAACTCTCTGCTCTCTCTAGTCTACAGTCCCCCTCCCAGATCCACTGTCAACTCTCTGCTCTCTCTAGTCTACAGTCCCCCTCCCAGATCCACTGTCAACTCTCTGCTCCTCTCTCTAGTCTACAGTCCCCTCCCAGATCCACTGTCAACTCTCTGCTCTCTCTAGTCTACAGTCCCCCTCCCAGATCCACTGTCAACTCTCTGCTCCTCTCTCTAGTCTACAGTCCCCCTCCCAGATCCACGGTCAACTCTCTGCTCTCTCTAGTCTACGGTCCCCCTCCCAGAAGTTTCAACACATTCATATGAAGATTGTTGCTTTCCCTTTCTAATCTCTACATAACATGTTGACAAACTCACTGTGGAATGTAATAACTTCAAATGTAGTATTTCTGTTTGAATAGTATTTTTATATATATATATATATCTATATATATATTTTTTTATTTTTTAAATTTTTACCTTTATTTAACCAGGCAAGTTGTAATGTAGTTCGTCTGTTGTTTGTAGAAAGTCAGACCGAAATGCAGCGTGTAGGTTACTCATGACTTTTAATGAAGCTAATGCAGTACATGAAATAACTGAGAATACAAAACAACAAACGAGTGAAACTAATTACAGCCTATCTGGTGACTAACACTAAGACAGGTACAATCACCCACGAAATACAACGTGCACTCAGGCTGCCTAAATACGGTTCCCAATCCGAGACAACGAGAATCAGCTGACTCCAATTAGGAATCGCCTCAGGCAGCCAAGCCTAACTAGACACACCCCTACTAATACACACTCCTAATTAATACAAACCCCAATACAACATATAAACCCATGTCACACCCTGGCCTACCCAAACATATAACAAACACAAGATACAATGACCAAGGCGTGACAGAACCCCCCCCCCCTAAGGTGCGGACTCCGGGACGCACCTCAAGAGCATAGGGAGGGTCCGGGTGGGCATCTGTCCATGATGGCGGTTCTGGCTCGGGACGTGGACCCCACTCCATAAATGTCCTAGTTCCTCCCCTTCGCGTCCTAGGATAATCCACCTTCTCCGCCGACCATGGCCTAATAGTCCTCACCCTGATCCCCACATAACAGAGGGGCAACTCAGGATAGAGGGGCAACTCAGGATAGAGGGGCAACTCAGGATAGAGGGGCAACTCAGGATAGAGGGGCAACTCAGGATAGAGGGGCAACTCAGGATAGAGGGGCAACTCAGGATAGAGGGGCAACTCAGGATAGAGGGGCAACTCAGGATAGAGGGGCAACTCGGGACAGCGGGGCAGCCCGGGACAGAGGGGCAGCCCGGGACAGAGGGGCAGCCCGGGACAGAGGGGCAGCCCGGGACCGAAGCAGCCCGGTACTGAGGGGAAGCCCGGTACTGAGGGGAAGCCCGG
Organism: Oncorhynchus gorbuscha; assembly: GCF_021184085.1. Taxonomy (NCBI): domain Eukaryota; kingdom Metazoa; phylum Chordata; class Actinopteri; order Salmoniformes; family Salmonidae; genus Oncorhynchus; species Oncorhynchus gorbuscha. The sequence continues at coordinate 5,557,032 of NC_060178.1, read as the reverse complement.
TACTGAGGGGAAGCCCGGTACTGAGGGGAAGCCCGGTACTGAGAGGAAGCCCGGTACTGAGAGGGAGCCCAGTACTGAGAGGAAGCTCAGTACTGAGAGGAAGCGCAGTACTGAGAGGAAGCTCAGGCAGGTAGTAGGCTCCGGTAAATCCTGGCTGGCTGGTGGACCTGGATGATTAAGGTTGTCTGGCCGATCTAGAAGATTTTGGTAGACTGGCACTTCTGGCGGATCCTGGCAGACTGGCACTTCTGGCGGATCCTGGCAGACTGGCACTTCTGGCGGATCCTGGCAGACTGGCACTTCTGGCGGATCCTGGCAGACTGGCACTTCTGGTGGATCCTGGCAGACTGGTGACGCTGGGCCGACTGGCGGCGCTGGGCAGACAGGAGACTCCGGCAGCGCAGGAGAGGAGAACAGCTCTGGTTGCGCTAAACAGGCGAGGCGCACTGGAGGGCTGGTGCGTGGTGCTGGAACTGGTGGTACTGGCGCGAGGACACGCACAGGAAGCCTGGTGTGGGGAGCTGCTACCGGAGGACTGGTGTGTAGAGGTGGCTCTGGATAGACCGGACCGTGCAGGCGCACTGGAGCTCTAGAGCACCGAGCCTGCCCAAGCTTCCCTGGCTCGATGCCCACTCTAGCCCGGCCAATAGGAAGAGCTGGTATGTGCCTCACCGGGCTATGCTCCCGCACTGAAAACACCGTGCGCTCCATAGCATAACACGGTGCCTGCCCGGTCTCTCTAGCCCAACGGTGAGCACAGGGAGTATGCGCAGGTCTCCTACCTGGCATAACTATTCTCCCTTCTAGCTCCCCCCCAATAATTTTTTTGGGCTGTTTTTCCGGTTTCCTTGCCAACCGTGTTATCTCGTATCGTCGGCTCCTATCTCCCGCTGCCTCTGCTCTCCTTAGTGCCTCCACCTGTTCCCATGGGAGGCGATCTCTTCCGGCCAATATCTCCCCCCAAGTGTAACAACCTTTACCATTCAATACGTCTTCCCATGTCCATTCTCCAAATAATTCATCCTCCCTTTGCTGCTCCAGCTGTCGCTGCCTGTTTAAACCAGCGCCTCTCCGTTTTGCCCGGCGTGTCTTTTTCGTTGATTCGATTTGCCTGTAACCCTCTTCGCATTGCTGTAGGGAATCCCAGGCGGGCTCCTGCACATGCCCTGGGTCGGCCGCCCACCTGTCGATTTCTTCCCACGTAGTATAATCCATATCGTCCTCCTTCAGATCCTGCCAGTTCACACGCTGCTCGGTCTGTGAATCGTGGTGGGCGATTCTGTAATGTAGTTCGTCTGTTGTTTGTAGAAAGTCAGACCGAAATGCAGCGTGTAGGTTACTCATGACTTTTAATGAAGCTAATGCAGTACATGAAATAACTGAGAATACAAAACAACAAACGAGTGAAACTACTTACAGCCTATCTGGTGACTAACACAAAGACAGGTACAATCGCCCACGAAATACAACGCACACTCAGGCTGCCTAAATACGGTTCCCAATCCGAGACAACGAGAATCAGCTGACTCCAATTAGGAATCGCCTCAGGCAGCCAAGCCTAACTAGACACACCCTTACTAATACACACTCCTAATTAATACAAACCCCAATACGAAATACAACATATAAACCCATGTCACACCCTGGCCTACCCAAACATATAACAAAAACACAAAATACAATGACCAAGGCGTGACACAAGTCAGTTAAGAACAAATTCTTATTTTCAATAACGGCCTACTGGGGAACAGTGGGTTAACTGCCTTGTTCAGGGGAACAGTGGGTTAACTGCCTTGTTCAGGGGAACAGTGGGGTTAACTGCCTTGTTCAGGGGAACAGTGGGGTTAACTGCCTTGTTCAGGGGAACAGTGGGGTTAACTGCCTTGTTCAGGGGAACAGTGGGGTTAACTGCCTTGTTCAGGGGAACAGTGGGTTAACTGCCTTGTTCAGGGGAACAGTGGGTTAACTGCCTGGTTCAGGGGAACAGTGGGTTAACTGCCTGGTTCAGGGGAACAGTGGGTTAACTGCCTGGTTCAGGGGAACAGTGGGTTAACTGCCTGGTTCAGGGGAACAGTGGGTTAACTGCCTGGTTCAGGGGAACAGTGGGTTAACTGCCTGGTTCAGGGGAACAGTGGGTTAACTGCCTTGTTCAGGGGAACAGTGGGTTAACTGCCTTGTTCAGGGGAACAGTGGGTTAACTGCCTTGTTCAGGGGAACAGTGGGTTAACTGCCTTGTTCAGGGGAACAGTGGGTTAACTGCCTTGTTCAGGGAACAGTGGGTTAACTGCCTTG
>NC_060178.1:5464740-5549740 GCF_021184085.1 Oncorhynchus gorbuscha | reverse complement strand
TTTGATCCTAGTAAACAACAGGAGGAGGGGGCTGATCCTAGTAAACAACAGGGGGGGGGGGTTTGATCCTAGTAAACAACAGGAGGAGGGGGGCTGATCCTAGTAAACAACAGGGGGGTGATCCTAGTAAACAACAGGGGGTTTTGATCCTAGTAAACAACAGGGGAGGGGGCTGATCCTAGTAAACAACAGGGGGGGGGGTTTGATCCTAGTAAACAACAGGAGGAGGGGGGCTGATCCTAGTAAACAACAGGGGGGGGGGGTTTGATCCTAGTAAACAACAGGAGGACGGGGGGCTGATCCTAGTAAACAACAGGGGAGGGGCTGATCCTAGTAAACAACAGGGGGAGGGGGCTGATCCTAGTAAACAACAGGAGGAGGGGCTGATCCTAGTAAACAACAGGGGAGGGGCTGATCCTAGTAAACAACAGGGGGGTTTGATCCTAGTAAACAACAGGAGGAGGGGGGCTGATCCTAGTAAACAACAGGGGGGTTGATCCTAGTAAACAACAGGAGGAGGGGGGCTGATCCTAGTAAACAACAGGGGGGGGTTGATCCTAGTAAACAACAGGGGGGTTTGATGCTAGTAAACAACAGGGGGGCGCTGATCCTAGTAAACAACAGGGGGGGGGGTTGATCCTAGTAAACAACAGGGGGGGGGCTGATCCTAGTAAACAACAGGGGGGTTTGATCCTAGTAAACAACAGGAGGAGGGGGGCTGATCCTAGTAAACAACAGGGGGGCTGATCCTAGTAAACAACAGGAGGAGGGGGGCTGATCCTAGTAAACAACAGGGGGGCGGGGGCTGATCCTAGTAAACAACAGGGGGGGCTGATCCTAGTAAACAACAGGGGAGGGGCTGATCCTAGTAAACAACAGGGGAGGGGGCTGATCCTAGTAAACAACAGGAGGAGGGGCTGATCCTAGTAAACAACAGGGGGGGGGCTGATCCTAGTAAACAACAGGGGGGGTTTGATCCTAGTAAACAACAGGGGGGCTGATCCTAGTAAACAACAGGGGAGGGGCTGATCCTAGTAAACAACAGGGGAGGGGGCTGATCCTAGTAAACAACAGGAGGAGGGGCTGATCCTAGTAAACAACAGGGGGGTTGATCCTAGTAAACAACAGGGGGGCTGATCCTAGTAAACAACAGGAGGGGGGCTGATCCTAGTAAACAACAGGGGGCGGGGGCTGATCCTAGTAAACAACAGGGGAGGGGAGGGGGCTGATCCTAGTAAACAACAGGAGGAGGGGGCTGATCCTAGTAAACAACAGGGGAGGGTGCTGATCCTAGTAAACAACAGGGGAGGGGGCTGATCCTAGTAAACAACAGGGGAGGGGGCTGATCCTAGTAAACAACAGGGGGGGATGATCCTAGTAAACAACAGGGGGGCTGATCCTAGTAAACAACAGGGGGGTTTGATCCTAGTAAACAACAGGGGAGGGGGCTGATCCTAGTAAAAAACAGGGGGGATTTGATCCTAGTAAACAACAGGAGGACGGGGGGCTGGTCCTAGTAAACAACGGGGGGGGGGGGTTTGATCCTAGTAAACAACAGGAGGAGGGGGGCTGATCCTAGTAAACAACAGGGGGAGGGGCTGATCCTAGTAAACAACAGGAGGAGGGGGCTGATCCTAGTAAACAACAGGGGGGGGTTTGATCCTAGTAAACAACAGGAGGAGGGGGCTGATCCTAGTAAACAACAGGGGGGGGGGTTTGATCCTAGTAAACAACAGGAGGAGGGGGGCTGATCCTAGTAAACAACAGGGGGGTGATCCTAGTAAACAACAGGGGGGTTTTGATCCTAGTAAACAACAGGGGAGGGGGCTGATCCTAGTAAACAACAGGGGGGGGTTTGATCCTAGTAAACAACAGGAGGAGGGGGCTGATCCTAGTAAACAACAGGGGGGGGGGGTTTGATCCTAGTAAACAACAGGAGGAGGGGGGCTGATCCTAGTAAACAACAGGGGGAGGGGCTGATCCTAGTAAACAACAGGGGAGGGGGCTGATCCTAGTAAACAACAGGAGGAGGGGCTGATCCTAGTAAACAACAGGGGAGGGGCTGATCCTAGTAAACAACAGGGGGGTTTGATCCTAGTAAACAACAGGAGGAGGGGGGCTGATCCTAGTAAACAACAGGGGGGTTGATCCTAGTAAACAACAGGGGGGGTTTGATGCTAGTAAACAACAGGGGGGGCGCTGATCCTAGTAAACAACAGGGGGGGGTTGATCCTAGTAAACAACAGGGGAGGGGCTGATCCTAGTAAACAACAGGGGGGTTTGATCCTAGTAAACAACAGGAGGAGGGGGGCTGATCCTAGTAAACAACAGGGGGGCTGATCCTAGTAAACAACAGGGGGGGGGTTTGATCCTAGTAAACAACAGGAGGAGGGGGGGGGGCTGATCCTAGTAAACAACAGGGGGGCTGATCCTAGTAAACAACAGGAGGAGGGGGGCTGATCCTAGTAAACAACAGGGGGCGGGGGCTGATCCTAGTAAACAACAGGGGGGCTGATCCTAGTAAACAACAGGGGGAGGGGCTGATCCTAGTAAACAACAGGGGGAGGGGCTGATCCTAGTAAACAACAGGAGGAGGGGGCTGATCCTAGTAAACAACAGGGGGGGGGGCTGATCCTAGTAAACAACAGGGGGGGGTTTGATCCTAGTAAACAACAGGGGGGGCTGATCCTAGTAAACAACAGGGGAGGGCTGATCCTAGTAAACAACAGGGGGAGGGGGCTGATCCTAGTAAACAACAGGAGGAGGGGGCTGATCCTAGTAAACAACAGGGGGGTTGATCCTAGTAAACAATAGGGGGGGCTGATCCTAGTAAACAACAGGAGGGGGCTGATCCTAGTAAACAACAGGGGGCGGGGGCTGATCCTAGTAAACAACAGGGGGGGGGGTTGATCCTAGTAAACAACAGGGGAGGGGGCTGATCCTAGTAAACAACAGGGGGGGGTTGATCCCAGTAAACAACAGGAGGAGGGGGGCTGATCCTAGTAAACAACAGGGGGGCTGATCCTAGTAAACAACAGGGGGGTTGATCCTAGTAAACAACAGGAGGAGAGGGGGCTGATCCTAGTAAACAACAGGGGGGGGGGGGTTGATCCTAGTAAACAACAGGAGGAGGGGGGGGCTGATCCTAGTTGACAACAGGGGGAGGGGCTGATCCTAGTAAACAACAGGGGGAGGGGCTGATCCTAGTAAACAACAGGGGGGTTTGATCCTAGTAAACAACAGGGGGGGGTTTGATCCTAGTAAACAACAGGGGAGGGGCTGATCCTAGTAAACAACAGGGGGGCTGATCCTAGTAAACAACAGGAGGAGGGGGCTGATCCTAGTAAACAACAGGGGGGATTGATCCTAGTAAACAACAGGAGGAGGGGGGCTGGTCCTAGTAAACAACAGGGGGGCTGATGCTAGTAAACAACAGGAGGAGGGGGGCTGATCCTAGTAAACAACAGGGGGGGGTTGATCCTAGTAAACAACAGGGGGGGGTTTGATCCTAGTAAACAACAGGGGGGCGCTGATCCTAGTAAACAACAGGGGGGTTTGATCCTAGTAAACAACAGGGGAGGGGGCTGATCCTAGTAAACAACAGGGGGGGGGGGGGGTTTGATCCTAGTAAACAACAGGAGGGGGGGGTTTGATCCTAGTAAACAACAGGAGGAGGGGGGGGCTGATCCTAGTAAACAACAGGGGGGCTGATCCTAGTAAACAACAGGAGGAGGGGGGCTGATCCTAGTAAACAACAGGGGGCGGGGGCTGATCCTAGTAAACAACAGGGGGGGGTTGATCCTAGTAAACAACAGGGGGGCTGATCCTAGTAAACAACAAGGGGAGGGGCTGATCCTAGTAAACAACAGGGGGAGGGGGCTGATCCTAGTAAACAACAGGAGGAGGGGGCTGATCCTAGTAAACAACAGGGGGGGGTTGATCCCAGTAAACAACAGGAGGAGGGGGCTGATCCTAGTAAACAACAGGGGAGGGGCTGATCCTAGTAAACAACAGGGGAGGGGGCTGATCCTAGTAAACAACAGGAGGAGGGGCTGATCCTAGTAAACAACAGGGGGAGGGGCTGATCCTAGTAAACAACAGGGGGGGGGGCTGATCCTAGTAAACAACAGGGGAGGGGGCTGATCCTAGTAAACAACAGGGGGAGGGGGCTGATCCTAGTAAACAACAGGGGAGGGGGCTGATCCTAGTAAACAACAGGGGAGGGGGCTGATCCTAGTAAACAACAGGGGGAGGGGGCTGATCCTAGTAAACAACAGGGGAAGGGTGCTTATCCTAGTAAACAACAGGGGAGGGGGCTGATCCTAGTAAACAACAGGGGAGGGGGCTGATCCTAGTAAACAACAGGGGGAGGGGGCTGATCCTAGTAAACAAACTATAAAAAGAAATGTGAACTGTACTGAAATAACAGACAGCTACAATTAAGAAAATACATTCAGAGAGAAGAGACAGGATAGAGGAGAGAGAGAGAGAGGAGAGAGAGAGAGGCGAGAGGCGAGAAGAGAGAGAGAAAGAGGAGACAGGAGAGAAGAGAGAGAGAGAGTAGAGAGAGAAGAAAGAAGAGAGAGAGTAGAGAGAGGAGACAGGAGAGAGGAAAGAGGCGAGAGGAGAGAAAGAGAAGAGAGAGAGGAGAGAAGAGGAGAGGAGAGAAAGAGAGGAGAGAGAGGAGAGAGAGGAGAGGAGATAAAGAGAGGAGAGAAAGAGAAGAGAGAGAGGAGAGAAGAGGAGAGGAGAGAAAGAGAGGAGAGAGAGGAGAGAGAGGAGAGGAGATAAAGAGAGGAGAGAAAGAGAGGAGAGAGAGGAGAGAAGAGGAGAGGAGAGAAAGAGAGGAGAGAGAGGAGAGAAGAGGAGAGGAGAGAAAGAGAGGAGAGAGAGGAGAGAAGAGGAGAGGAGAGAAAGAGAGGAGAGAGAGAGAGGAGAGAAGAGGAGAGGAGAGAAAGAGAGGAGAGAGAGAGAGGAGAGAAGAGGAGAGGAGAGAAAGAGAGGAGAGAAGAGGAGAGGAGAGAAAGAGAGGAGAGAGAGAGAGGAGAGAAGAGGAGAGGAGAGAAAGAGAGGAGAGAGAGAGAGGAGAGAAGAGGAGAGGAGAGAAAGAGAGAGAGAGAGAGAGAGAGAGAAGAGGAGAGGAGAGAAAGAGAGGAGAGAGAGGAGAGAAGAGGAGAGAAAGAGAGAGGAGAGAGAGGAGAGAAGAGGAGAGGAGAGAAAGAGAGGAGAGAGAGGAGAGAAGAGGAGAGGAGAGAAAGAGAGAGGAGAGAAGAGGAGAGGAGAGAAAGAGAGGAGAGAGAGAGGAGAGAAGAGGAGAGGAGAGAAAGAGAGGAGAGAGAGGAGAGAAGAGGAGAGGAGAGAAAGAGAGGAGAGAGAGGAGAGAAGAGGAGAGGAGAGAAAGAGAGGAGAGAGAGGAGAGAAGAGGAGAGGAGAGAAAGAGAGGAGAGGAGAGAAGAGGAGAGGAGAGAAAGAGAGGAGAGAAAGAGAGGAGAGAGAGGAGAGAAGAGGAGAGAAAGAGAGGAGATTGTAAGACAAGAGCAGGAAGAGAGAGTTAGCAGCAGACTTCTGCCTACAGACACACCTTAGCCCAGGTAGCTAAAGTCTATATTACAGTTAACCATGTTACCTGGTGATGACATGCTCTACTCTGTTAAAAAACTTCAAAGTGGAGATACTTCAGGTCGTCTGTGTGTTGTCGTCTGTGTGTTGTCGTCTGTGTGTTGTCGTCTGTGTGTTGTCGTCTGTGTGTTGTCGTCTGTGTGTTGTCCGAATCCCCAGGCAGGTAGGTCCGAGTGTAGCTGTGCTCTCTCTCTCTCTCCCCCTTATACACCCCTCTATCCCTCACTTCTTCCTCCCTCCCTGATGGATGGTTTTGCATAGAGCTTGTCTACCGCTCTACATCACAACAATGATTGGGAGAGAAGGGGGGTTTTTGCATGTGAGAGGAAAGTGACAATGACAGGAGATGGATGATGGAGAGAGAGGACTTCCTCTTCATGTCTACCCTACGGGGAAGACAAAACATCCCATGTATTGGGCTAACAGCGATTATCAATAACACACTATACTGTAGATTAAACAAGCCTACTCTATGAAGAAGTATATCCTATACATGCAATATACAGCTTTGTCTCTACCTGATAGGTTCATTAAACAGCTTTGTCTCTACCTGATAGGTCCATTAAACAGCTTTGTCTCTACCTTACAGATTTTACAAACCAAGTCTCTCTGAATATCACACATGCATACAGTATTGTCCCTGGCCATCCTGTTGGCCACCCTGCTGGTCACCCTGCTGGCCACCCTGCTGGCCACCCTACAGAGAGAAGGTGTCTCTAACAGTTACCATCTGCTACGCGATCTCACTCACCATCCAACAAGCCAAGGGACCGTTAGAAAATAGCCTCACTCTATACCACCACAGGGTTCCACTGAAGTCTTCCTCTGTTCTTCATCAACAGTTACGTAGAACACCATCACTGAAAGGTCTTCCTCATCTACAGTTACGTAGAACACCATCACTGAAAGGTCTTCCTCATCTACAGTTACGTAGAACACCATCACTGGAAGGTCTTCCTCTGTTCTTCATCTACAGTTACGTAGAACACCATCACTGAAAGGTCTTCCTCATCTACAGTTACGTAGAACACCATCACTGAAAGGTCTTCCTCATCTACAGTTACGTAGAACACCATCACTGAAAGGTCTTCCTCATCTACAGTTACGTAGAACACTATCACTGAAAAGTCTTACTCTGTTCCTCATCTACAGTTACGTAGAACACTATCACTGAAAGGTCTTCCTCATCTACAGTTACGTAGAACACCATCACTGAAAGGTCTTCCTCATCTACAGTTACGTAGAACACTATCACTGAAAAGTCTTCCTCTGTTCCTCATCTACAGTTACGTAGAACACCATCACTGAAAGGTCTTCCTCATCTACAGTTACGTAGAACACTATCACTGAAAAGTCTTCCTCTGTTCCTCATCTACAGTTACGTAGAACACCATCACTGAAAGGTCTTCCTCATCTACAGTTACGTAGAACACTATCACTGAAAAGTCTTCCTCTGTTCCTTCCTCATCTACAGTTACGTAGAACACCATCACTGAAAGGTCTTCCTCATCTACAGTTACGTAGAACACTATCACTGAAAAGTCTTCCTCTGTTCCTCATCTACAGTTATGTAGAACACCATCACTGAAAGGTCTTCCTCATCTACAGTTACGTAGAACACTATCACTGAAAAGTCTTCCTCTGTTCCTTCCTCATCTACAGTTACGTAGAACACCATCACTGAAAGGTCTTCCTCATCTACAGTTACGTAGAACACTATCACTGAAAAGTCTTCCTCTGTTCCTCATCTACAGTTACGTAGAACACCATCACTGAAAGGTCTTCCTCATCTACAGTTACGTAGAACACTATCACTGAAAGGTCTTCCTCTGTTCTTCATCTACAGTTACGTAGAACACTATCACTGAAATGTCTTCCTCATCTACAGTTACGTAGAACACCATCACTGAAAGGTCTTCCTCATCTACAGTTACGTAGAACACCATCACTGAAAGGTCTTCCTCATCTACAGTTATGTAGAACACCATCACTGAAAGGTCTTCCTCATCTACAGTTACGTAGAACACCATCACTGAAAGGTCTTCCTCATCTACAGTTACGTAGAACACCATCACTGAAAGGTCTTCCTCATCTACAGTTATGTAGAACACCATCACTGAAAGGTCTTCCTCATCTACAGTTACGTAGAACACCATCACTGAAAGGTCTTCCTCATCTACAGTTACGTAGAACACCATCACTGAAAGGTCTTCCTCATCTACAGTTACGTAGAACACCATCACTGAAAGGTCTTCCTCATCTACAGTTACGTAGAACACTATCACTGAAAGGTCTTCCTCATCTACAGTTACGTAGAACACCATCACTGAAAGTTCTTCCTCATCTACAGTTACGTAGAACACCATCACTGAAAGGTCTTCCTCATCTACAGTTACGTAGAACACCATCACTGAAAGGTCTTCCTCATCTACAGTTACGTAGAACACCATCACTGGAAGGTCTTCCTCTGTTCTTCATCTACAGTTACGTAGAACACCATCACTGAAAGGTCTTCCTCATCTACAGTTACGTAGAACACTATCACTGAAAAGTCTTCCTCTGTTCCTCATCTACAGTTACGTAGAACACTATCACTAAAAGGTCTTCCTCATCTACAGTTACGTAGAACACTATCACTGAAAGGTCTTCCTCATCTACAGTTACGTAGAACACCATCACTGAAAGGTCTTCCTCATCTACAGTTACGTAGAACACTATCACTGAAAAGTCTTCCTCTGTTCCTCATCTACAGTTACGTAGAACACTATCACTAAAAGGTCTTCCTCATCTACAGTTACGTAGAACACTATCACTGAAAGGTCTTCCTCATCTACAGTTACGTAGAACACCATCACTGAAAGGTCTTCCTCATCTACAGTTACGTAGAACACTATCACTGAAAAGTCTTCCTCTGTTCCTCATCTACAGTTACGTAGAACACTATCACTGAAAGGTCTTCCTCATCTACAGTTACGTAGAACACCATCACTGAAAGGTCTTCCTCATCTACAGTTACGTAGAACACTATCAGTGAAAGCTCTTCCTCTGTTCTTCATCTACAGTTACGAAGAACACCATCACTGAAAGGTCTTCCTCATCAACAGTTACGTAGAACACCATCACTGAAAGGTCTTCCTCATCTACAGTTATGTAGAACACTATCAGTGAAAGGTCTTCCTCTGTTCTTCATCTACAGTTACGAAGAACACCATCACTGAAAGGTCTTCCTCATCAACAGTTACGTAGAACACTATAACTGAAAGGTCTTCCTCATCAACAGTTACGTAGAACACTATCACTGAAAGGTCTTCCTCATCTACAGTTACGTAGAACACCATCACTGAAAGGTCTTCCTCATCTACAGTTACGTAGAACACTATCACTGAAAAGTCTTCCTCTGTTCCTCATCTACAGTTACGTAGAACACTATCACTGAAAGCTCTTCCTCATCTACAGTTACGTAGAACACTATCAGTGAAAGGTCTTCCTCTGTTCTTCATCTACAGTTACGAAGAACACCATCACTGAAAGGTCTTCCTCATCAACAGTTACGTAGAACACTATCACTGAAAGGTCTTCCTCATCAACAGTTACGTAGAACACTATCACTGAAAGGTCTTCCTCATCTACAGTTACGTAGAACACCATCACTGAAAGGTCTTCCTCATCTACAGTTACGTAGAACACTATCACTGAAAAGTCTTCCTCTGTTCCTCATCTACAGTTACGTAGAACACCATCACTGAAAGGTCTTCCTCATCAACAGTTACGTAGAACACTATCAGTGAAAGGTCTTCCTCTGTTCTTCATCTACAGTTACGAAGAACACCATCACTGAAAGGTCTTCCTCATCTACAGTTACGTAGAACACTATCAGTGAAAGGTCTTCCTCTGTTCTTCATCTACAGTTACGAAGAACACCATCACTGAAAGGTCTTCCTCATCTACAGTTACGTAGAACACTATCAGTGAAAGGTCTTCCTCTGTTCTTCATCTACAGTTACGAAGAACACCATCACTGAAAGGTCTTCCTCATCTACAGTTACGTAGAACACTATCAGTGAAAGGTCTTCCTCTGTTCTTCATCTACAGTTACGAAGAACACCATCACTGAAAGGTCTTCCTCATCTACAGTTACGTAGAACACATCACTGAATTCCGTAGCAACATAAGACCGTGACAAACAGTAGCACAAGATGTCAATATGTCTTGAATTTGAACAAATTCTGTCACGTTTTTTTTTTAAATCTTTTTTTTTTAGGGCATCAACATCACAAATTATTTTTAAGTGATTCTGTCCACCAACGGAACTTATACCGGTATACCAACAAGGAAACACTGAATCGTGTTCAGGTTGTCCTTCTGGGGACCGGGGCTGCTGGGCTGTTCAATGGCAGACAGGCTGAAAAGGTTGGAAGCAGACCATGGGTTCAATCACTATTTGAAATCATTAAAAATATGTGAGCGGGGCTTGAGTGAGCTTGCCAGGTGCAATGGAACTAATGAAATAGTTACAAAAGTGCAAACCCCGCCCACCTGATACTCCAGGCAGGCTAAAGCATAAGATCAACGTTTTTGAAAAGATTTCAAATAGTATTTGAACCCAGGTCTGGTTGGAAGGTGATGCAGGAGGGGGACCAGTGAAACTAAGGCAGGTTGGGAAGGGAATGGGTGGTGTGGAGACAGACGGACAAGGACCCACACACACACACACACACACACACACACACACACACACACACACACGCACACGCACACGCACAAGGGCGTATCACACGCGTGCACACAAGGGAGAAAAAAGACATACACAAAACACACACACACCCCCTGTCCCTCTCTTTCCTCGTCAATGGCTCTTTTATCCAACATGGCTGCCAGACATGAATGTGACTACACACCCTGTTCCAACCACAGTCTAATAACAGGCACACCCAGACCGGACCAGACCGGACCAGACCAGACCATGAACCCTGCCTGCTAAGGTAACAGTATGTGTATATTTACACACACACACACACACACACACACACACACACACACACACACACACACACACACACACACACACACACACACACACACACACACACACACACACACACACACACACACACACACACACACACACACACACACACAGTAGCCCACACCTTTTAAAACCATATCCTCAACCAGGTGGTGGAGCACGTTTTGACAATGGATTTAGAATTGTATATCTATATATAGATATATATATATATATATATATATTTTACATTTTCACTTGAACCTGATTGGTCAACTCCCCCTCCTGCATTAATTGACATAATTAGTATTATTTTGGGGCTGCAGTTCAGTGTTGTGGCCGTGTAACTTTGTCCACTCAGATGGATGTTAAAACACTCAAAACAATCCAGACACATAAGATATGGGATAAAAGGCATGAGTTCTGTTGGCGAGGGGTTAATATAGCACCAGTCCTGTTTAGTAGAGACCTTGAAGAGTAGGAATATGAAAATAAATAGTAGACCTTGAAGAGTAGGAATATGAAAATAAATAGTAGACCTTGAAGAGTAGGAATATGAAAATAAATAGTTAGAATGCAAAAAGGCACAATGAAAAAAAAGGAAGAATTTCATACAAATTTGCTCAACCAGGCGGTTGATCGTATGGTTGGACATTATTATACACAAGCATGTACATACACACATACAGACAGACAGTTGGACTAAGAGTAGGCTACATCTTTTTTTTAAATGAAAAATACTTATTTTGGTGAAAAAATACTATTGAATTGCTGGCAACACACTATATTAGGCAGCATACGTTGACCCACAGTTGACAGTGCATGTCAGAGTAAAAACCAAGCCATGGGGTCGAAGGAATTGTCTGTAGAGCGCCGAGACAGGATGGTGTTGAGGCACAGATCTGGTTAAGGGTACCAAAAAAATTATTGGAACCACCAAGACTCTTCCTAGAGCTGGCCGCTCGGTCAAACTGAACAATCAGGGAAGAAACCGATGATCACTCTGACAGAGTTCCAGAGTTCCTCTGTGGAGATGGGAGAACCTTCCAGAAGGATAGCCATCTCTGCAGCACTCCACGAATCAGGCCTTTATGGTAAAGTAACCAGACGGAAGCCACTCCTCAGTAAAACACACATGACAGCCCGCTTGGAGTTTTCCAAAAGGCATCTAAAGGACTCAGACCATGAGAAACAATATTCTCTGGTCTAATGAAAGCAAGATTGAACTCTTTGGCCTGAATGCCAAGCGTCACGTCTAGAGGAAACCTGGCACCATCCCTACGGTGAAGCGTGGTCATTGCAGCATCATGCTGTGGGGATCTTTTTCAGCGGCAGGGACTAGGAGACTAGTCAGGATCAAGGGAAAGATGAACAGAGCAAAGTACAGAGAGATCCTTGATGAAAATTTGCTCCACAGTGCCTAGGACCTCAGACTGGAGTGAAGGTTCCCCTTCCAACAAGACAAAGACCCTAAGCATACAGCCAAGACAACGCAGGAGTGGCTTCATGGCCAAGTCTCTGAATGTCCTCGAGTGGCCCCGCCAGAGTCCGGACTTGAACCCTATTTAACATCTCTGGAGAGACTTGAAAATAGCTGTGCAGCGATGCTCCCCATCCAACCTGACAGAGCTGGAGAGGATCTGCGGAGAAGAATGGGAGAAACTCCCCAAATACAGGTGTACCAATATCGGTCAGGTAGAGTTCTCCTGGCATCCTCATAACCCAGATTCGTCCGTCAGATTGCCAGATGGTGAAGTGGGATTAATCAAAGAATGTGTGGCCTACCACTTCGCGGCTGAGCCGTTGTTGCTCCTACATGTTTCTACTTCACAATGACAGCCCTTACAATTGACCAGGGCAGCTCTAGCATGACAGAAATCTGACAAACTGACTTGTTGGAAATGTGGCTTCCTATGACGGTGCCATGTTGAAAGTCACTGTCTCTGTTAGGTATCAACGAGGACCCTGCCCGTCTCTGTTAGGTATCAACGAGGACCCTGCCTGTCTCTGTTAGGTATCAACGAGGACTCTGCCTGTCTCTGTTAGGTATCAACGAGGACCCTGCCTGTCTCTGTTAGGTATCTGGGATGTATTTTAAACCAATCCCTAAAGGGGATATCTGGGATGTATTTTAAACCAATCCCTAAAGGGGATATCTGGGATGTATTTTAAACCAATCCCTAAAGGGGATATCTGGGATGTATTTTAAACCAATCCCTAAAGGGGATATCTGGGATGTATTTTAAACCAATCCCTAAAGGGGATATCTGGGATGTATTTTAACCAGTTGAAGCTATGGGGACGCTATTTCATTATTGGATAAAAAAACGTTCCCGTTTTAAGCGCAATATTTTGTCACGAAAAGATGCTCGACTATGCATATAATTGGCAGCTTTGGAAATAAAACACTGACGTTTTCAAAACTGCAAAGATATTATCTGTGAGTGCCACAGAACTCATGCTACAGGCGAAACCAAGATGAAACCTCAAACAGGAAATTAGCAGAATCTTTGAGGCTCTGTTTTCCATCGTCTCCTTATATGGCTGTGAATGTGCCATGATATGCTCTCTGCCGTTCGTCCAAGGTGTCTGCAGCATTGTGACGTATTTGTAGGCATATCATTGGAAGATTGGCCATAAGAGACTACATTTGCCAGGGGTCGCCCGGTGTCCTTTGTCTAAATTGGTGCGGAATTCTCAGCTGCATGCATTTTCACATGGGATACAGAGGTGAAAGCACACTTCCACGAACGATATATCTTTGAAGAGATATGTAGAAAAACACCTTGAGGATTGATTCTAAACAACGTTTGCCATGTTTCAGTTGATATTATGGAGTGATTTTGGAAAAAGTTCGGCGTTTTTATAACTGAATTTTCAGGTTTTTTTGGTAGCCAAACATGACGCAGAAAACGGACCGATTTCTCCTGCACAAATAATCTTTCAGGAAAAACTGAACATTTGCTATCTAACTGAGAGTCTCCTCATTGAAAACATCTGAAGTTCTTCAAAGGTAAATTATTTATTTGAATGTTTTTCTGGTTTTTGTGAAAATGTTGCCTGCTAATGCTAAATGCTAATGCTAAATGCTAATGCTAAATGCTAGTTTTGCTATGGTTGAGAAGCATATTTTTGAAAATCTGAGATGACAGTGTTGTTAACAAAAGGTAAGCTTGAGAGCTAGCGTATTGATTTAATTTCATTTGCGATTTTCATGAATAGTTAATGTTTTGTTATGCTAATGAGCTTGCGTAGCTCAGTTGGTAGAGCATGGCGCTTGTAACGCCAGGGTAGTGGGTTCGATCCCTGGGACCACCCATGCGTAGAATGTATGCACACATGACTGTAAGTCGCTTTGGATAAAAGCGTCTGCTAAATGGCATATATATTTCAAACCAATCCCAAAAGGGGATATCTGGGAAGTATTTTAAACCAATCCCTTACCAGGTATTTTAATGATGGTCCCGTATGACCAGGTATGTGATGTGTGTATAATGACTGATAACAGAATACTACTAAGAGGCTACAGGTAGATAACGTTGAGGAGCTCGGTTACTAGTCCAACGCTCTAACCACTAGGCAGGTAGATAACGTTGAGGTTACTAGTCCAACGCTCTAACCACTAGGCTACCTGCCACCTCTACACTCTAACCACTAGGCAGGTAGATAACCACTCTAACCACTAGGCTACCTGCCACCTCTACACTCTAACCACTAGGCAGGTAGATAACCACTCTAACCACTAGGCTACCTGCCACCTCTACACTCTAACCACTAGGCAGGTAGATAACCACTCTAATCACTAGGCTACCTGCCACCTCTACACTCTAACCACTAGGCTACCCTGCCACCTCCACACTCTAACCACTAGGCTACCCTGCCACCACTACACTCTAACCACTAGGCTACCCTGCCACCTCTACACTCTAACCACTAGGCTACCCTGCCACCACTACACTCTAACCACTAGGCTACCTGCCACCACTACACTCTAACCACTAGGCTACCCTGCCACCACTACACTCTAACCACTAGGCTACCTGCCGCCTCTACACTCTAACCACTAGGCTACCCTGCCGCCTCTACACTCTAACCACTAGGCTACCCTGCCGCCTCTACACTCTAACCACTAGGCTACCCTGCCGCCTCTACACTCTAACCACTAGGCTACCCTGCCGCCTCTACACTCTAACCACTAGGCTACCCTGCCGCCTCTACACTCTAACCACTAGGCTCCCCTGCCGCCTCTACACTCTAACCACTAGGCTACTCTGCCACCTCTACACTCTAACCACTAGGCTACCCTGCCACCTCTACACTCTAACCACTAGGCTACCCTGCCTCCTCTACACTCTAACCACTAGGCTACCCTGCCTCCTCTACACTCTAACCACTAGGCTGCCCTGCCACCTCTACACTCTAACCACTAGGATACCCTGCCACCTCTACACTCTAACCACTAGGCTACCTGCCACCTCTACACTCTAACCACTAGGCTACCCTGCCACCTCTACACTCTAACCACTAGGCCACCCTGCCTCCTCTACACTCTAACCACTAGGCAGGTAGATAACGTTGAGGAGCGAGTATATGAAAACACTTACATTATATAACATTCCAGTTCACATTCTCTCACACACACACACACACACACACACACAGTAGTAAACACGTTACCATGTGTCCGTGTCACAGAAAAGAAACCAGACACACTTCGGGTGCTTTCGTAAATTCCGTCTGGTCATCTACTCCGACTCTCATCTGAGTGTGCAGAATAACTGATGAATTCGCTTAACACCCGTTGTCAGTAAACCTCAGTAAACTCATCAGCCAGAGCATCCGGTCTGAAAACGAAACGCTCTGAATTTGGAACGGACAATCTGACAGCACAGTTACAGTCACCAACTCTCTGGATAACATGAAAACAGCCTAACCAGCTCTGCTAAGGAAAGTAATGTTCAGTGAGCTTTTCTCTCTCACTTAGATGTCTGGAAGTAGCTAGCAAATTAACATGACTGCTGTTGATAGTACATTCAGATTGACCCTTAAAGAGATGGGCGGGGCTACGGCTTAAGAGGGTGTGGACCCTTAAAGAGATGGGCGGGGCTACGGCTTAAGAGGGTATGAACCCTTAAAGCGATGGGCGGGGCTAAGGCTTAAGAGGGTGTGAACCCTTACATAGATGGGCGGAGTTACGGCTTAAGAGGGTGTGAACCCTTACATAGATGGGCGGAGCTACGGCTTAAGAGGGTGTGAATGATGCTGAATGGGTGTAGACAAAGTAGAGCTCTCCAGTAGGTGTGTCAAAAATATTGGCTTAAAAAAAGTTGATTAACTTTCAAAGCAGAATTACTTTCCCATTGTTGCTCAAATGCAGTGTATGATATATATATATAGCTCTGAGTCTCTACTTTAATCCAATGTAAAAAATTAAATAAAAACAATTTAAAATGTTGCTATATACGACAAATTTGATCCGGTCGGTCACATATTAATATACAGTCAGTAGTAAACTCGTTCCCCTGTGTCCGTGTCTCACACACACACACACACACACACACACACACACACACACACACACACACACACACACACACACACACACACACACACACACACACACACACACACACACACACACACACACACACACACACACACACACACACACACACACACACACACACACTTACCATATAGAGCCTTGGCGCTAATCTTGCTGTCAGATCTGGCCACCCCACTGCAGAGAGAGGAAGAGCAGGAGGAAGAGGAGGAGGGGTTACCAGGGTTACGTAGTCTGCCCTTCATCGCTTCTCCGATTGTTTTTCTCAAACTCATCCAAAATGTCACCAATGCACCAATACAAACACTATCTATCACTAATCAGTCGCACTACACACTGACACTGGGCTACAGTGAGTAAGAGTTTCCAGACAGGACTGGAAGAGATTAGTCCTGAGATTCTGAGCATATGGCCCAGAGAGAGAGAGAAGAGGCATGGAGAACAGGGAGAGAGAAGGAGAGCAAGAGACGGAGAGAGAGAGAGAGAGAGAGAGACAGAGAGAGAGAGAAGAGGCATGGAGAACAGGGAGAGAGAAGGAGAGCAAGAGACGGAGAGAGAGAGAGACAGAGAGAGAGAGACCGAGAGAGAGAGAGAAGAGGCATGGAGAACAGGGAGAGAGAAGGAGAGCAAGAAACAGAGAGAGAGAGAGAGAGAGAGAGAGAGAGAGAGAGAGAGAAAGAGAGAGGGAGTGGAGGCATGGGCCTCGGGGGAAGGAGAGAGAGAGGAGGCGTGGGTCACAGGTAGAGTAAGTAGAGAGAGGGGGGTGGGCGTGGGGCACATGGAGAGAGAGAGATAGGGAGAGAGAGAGATAGCGAGAGAGAGGGGGGGCACATGGAGAGAGAGAGATAGCGAGAAAGAGAGAGAGAGGCCTGGGGCACATGGAGAGAGAGAGAGAGAGAGAGAGAGAGAGAGAGAGAGAGAGAGAGAGAGAGAGAGAGAGAGAGAGGGGGGCATGGGGCACATGGAGAGAGAGAGAGAGAGAGAGAGAGAGAGAGAGAGAGAGAGGAAAGCTGGAGCCAGGAACCCAGGGAAAGCAAACATGCAACAGAGACAGAAACAGAGGTTTCTCTGTCCTCCAGGAGTCCCTGACCCACACCCAGTCTGACATAAAATCACTAACCTAGTATATCTCACCGTGTTTAACTAGAAGTCTGGGAAAGGGCATCTATTAAAAGATGGAAAATGGATGTGTGTGTGTGTCACTCACTTGGCCTGCCTTATCGGAGGTCCCAGGATACTCATGATCTAAGACATCAGCCGGAGAAGAAGAGAGGCTGAGAGGAGAGAGAAATGACATCATGTTTGTTTACTAAACCGAGCCTAGGACGTTTCCCACAAGATTAATTCTATACATGAGATATATATATATATATTGATAGACTACGTCTAAAACAATCAACATCGGTTACACAACCGTAACGTCTTCTCACTTAAACATTGACAGAATCAAATCCAAGTTTATTGGTACAGAGATTTGCAGATGTTATCGCAGGTGCAGCAAAATGCATTGTGTTCCTGGCTCCAACAGTGCAGTAATATCTAACAATGCTTGTGTTCCTGGCTCCAACAGTGCAGTAATATCTAACAATGCTTGTGTTTCTAGCTCCAACAGGGCAGTAATATCTAACAATGCTTGTGTTCCTGGCTCCAACAGTGCAGTAATATCTAACAATGCTTGTGTTCCTGGCTCCAACAGTGCAGTAATATCTAACAATGCTTGTGTTTCTAGCTCCAACAGGGCAGTAATATCTAACAATGCTTGTGTTCCTGGCTCCAACAGGGCAGTAATATCTAACAATGCTTGTGTTCCTGGCTCCAACAGTTCAGTAGAGAACTTTTTAGGTTGTCAGCGATGTGCACGCTAAGGAACGTGAAAGACTTTGACCCTTTCCAATGCAGCCCCTGTTGATGGGGGTGTGCTCTCTCTGCTGTCTGCTTTAGGTCCACGTCCAATGCAGCCCCTGTTGATGGGGGTGTGCTCTCTCTGCTGTCTGCTTTAGGTCCACGTCCAATGCAGCCCCTGTTGATGGGGGTGTGCTCTCTCTGCTGTCTGCTTTAGGTCCACGTCCAATGCAGCCCCTGTTGATGGCGGTGTGCTCTCTCTGCTGTCTGCTTTAGGTCCATGTCCAATGCAGCCCCTGTTGATGGGGGTGTGCTCTCTCTGCCGTCTGCTTTAGGTCCACGTCCAATGCAGCTCCTGTTGATGGGGGTGTGCTCTCTCTGCCGTCTGCTTTAGGTCCACGTCCAATGCAGCCCCTGTTGATGGGGGTGTGCTCTCTCTGCCGTCTGCTTTAGGTCCACGTCCAATGCAGCCCCTGTTGATGGGGGTGTGCTCTCTCTGCTGTCTGCTTTAGGTCCATGTCCAATGCAGCCCCTGTTGATGGGGTTGTGCTCTCTCTGCTGTCTGCTTTAGGTCCACGTCCAATGCAGCCCCTGTTGATGGGGGTGTGCTCTCTCTGCCGTCTGCTTTAGGTCCACGTCCAATGCAGCCCCTGTTGATGGGGGTGTGCTCTCTCTGCTGTCTGCTTTAGGTCCACGTCCAATGCAGCCCCTGTTGATGGGGGTGTGCTCTCTCTGCTGTCTGCTTTAGGTCCACGATCAACTCCTTCCTTTTGTTGACGTTGAGGGAGAGGCTGTTTTCATGGCACCACTCCGCCAGGGCCCTCACCTCCTTCCTGTCATCTTAAGTTTCTGCCTATAAGTGGGGAGGAGTAGAATGGAGGAATGATCTGATTTTTTTTTCGAAGGGAGGGCCTTGTAGCTATCCAGGAAGAAGCAGTAGCAATGACCCTCGGTCCTCAATGCAAGTGTAACACAGGAGACGTGTTGATAGAATTCCGGTAGCATTTTCCTCAGATTTCCGTGTGGTTCAGTTGATAAGAGCATAGTGCTTGCAACGCCAGGGTTGTAGGTTCGAATCCCATGGGGACCAGTATGGGGGGGGTCAGAGTGCTGGGTGGGTGGGTCAGAGTGCTGGGTGGGTCAGAGTGTTGTTGGTGGGTGGGTCAGAGTGCTGGGTGGGTCAGAGTGTTGTTGGTGGGTGGGTCAGAGTGCTAGGTGGGTCAGAGTGCTGGGTGGGTCAGAGTGCTGGGTGGGTCAGAGTGCTGGGTGGGTCAGAGTGCTGGGTGGGTCAGAGTGTTGTTGGTGGGTGGGTCAGAGTGCTGGGTGGGTCAGAGTGCTGGGTGGGTCAGAGTGCTGGGTGGGTCAGAGTGCTGGGTGGGTCAGAGTGTTGTTGATGGGTGGGTCAGAGTGCTGGGTGGGTCAGAGTGTTGTTGGTGGGTGGGTCAGAGTGTTGTTGGTGGGTGGGTCAGAGTGTTGTTGGTGGGTGGGTCAGAGTGTTGTTGGTGGGTGGGTCAGAGTGTTGTTGGTGGGTGGGTCAGAGTGTTGTTGGTGGGTGGGTCAGAGTGTTGTTGGTGGGTGGGTCAGAGTGCTGGGACTAACAACCGTTTATGACTAACAACCGTTTATGACTAACAACCGTTTATGACTAACAACCGTTTATGACTAACAACCGTTTATGACATGCCTGTTGAAATGATAAGATGCCCAAAAGTAGTTAAAAACAATATTTCCATCTTAAGCAGCGAAACTGTTTGGGGAAAATCAGCTTTGTTTACATAGCAAGGATGAAAAGAATGTCATTTTGGCTGTAATGATCTCCAAAATTCAACTCGCACCGTTGATTTAGCAACAGACCAATCCCATTGTGACGCGAGGGGAAGATGACACTATTTGGCATAACAGGGCCTCTAAGGTGGTAGGAGGACACAATAGGGCTAACAGCACTGTCGCACAATCTCTAGCCTACGATTAGCATATGATTAGCCTACTATTAGCCTACTATTAAAAGAGCATATTGGAATTGTTTTAACTCAATTAATTGACATTTGCTATGTTTTTAAATCAAATCAAATTGTATTTGTCACATACACATGGTTAGCAGATGTTAATGCGAGTGTAGCGAAATGCTTGTGCTTCTAGTTCCGACAATGCAGTAATAACCAACAAGTAATCTAACTAACAATTCCAAAACTACTACCTTATAGACACAAGTGTAAGGCAATAAATAACATGTACATAAAGATATATGAATGAGTGATGGTACAGAGCTGCATACTTGGTTTCCAGTGTACTTCTTTGAGAGCCGTTGCCAGCTTATGCATTGGTTTTTGGTTCAGACCCCGGGTTGAATAGAGCTGCCTTGGGAAGTTCAAACAGGATCCAGGTCAGGGAAATCTCATTTCTGATCATATTTCTGGTGAGTGACCGCCGATCTAAATATCCCAAAGTTATTTTCGGGTGTAGGTAATAAAACAAGAAACATTCTCA
This sequence comes from Oncorhynchus gorbuscha, assembly GCF_021184085.1. Lineage (NCBI taxonomy): Eukaryota > Metazoa > Chordata > Actinopteri > Salmoniformes > Salmonidae > Oncorhynchus > Oncorhynchus gorbuscha. The sequence continues at coordinate 5,529,224 of NC_060178.1, read as the reverse complement.
GCAAATAACTTAGTAAATAACAACCAGTTAAGTTAACTATTAGTTCATTTACTGTGCCTTAAGAAAACAAGGTATATAACCAAAGGGCAGTAGAGCAATGACTCTTTATCTCTTGATGATAGGAACCGTGTAAAAAAACAAACATTTTAAAAAACTATCCCTTTCCTCTCGTCAGACTTGATGGCACCTCCTCAAGACAGTCAGTTAACGATGACGTAATCATGTAATGTCTACTGTGTCTCCGTCTAATGACACCATAAATAATGGTATATATATATATATTTCCACTCTATGATGTTGGAATAATATTGTGAAATTGTGAAAATGATGATAATGTCCTTTTAGTGTAAGAGCTGTTTGAAAAGACCACCTGAAGTTTCTGCCTGTTTTTGGAGGGATGGAGTTTTGACCTGCTTGGTGACATCACCGGGTCGGTAAATTCGTTAATAGACCAATAGGAAAGAGAGTTCCAAACCTCTCTGCCAATAACAGTTCGTTTTCCATTTTCCCCTCCCCACTCAGACCACGCCCCCAGACAGTCCTAGAAACATTCTTGCTTGAGAAATAGCTCTTTGCTAAGAAGCAAATTTTGTTTATTTTTCACCATATTAATTGAAAACAAATCACAGTAAGTTACTTAATTGTTACTCAGAAATTATTGGATATTGAGATAAAAAAAAAACGTCTGCATTGGGCCTTTTAATGCATTGACTTACGAGAAGTAAAGTGCTGTTACGTTATGTCTACTCCTGCTCCGATGTTCGACGTCACCAGTCGACTAACCACCGGGCCTGGCATCCATCTTTACTCACACCTGGACTTCGTTGCTTATCATTTATCTAGCGCTCTGTTCCGTCAGTCATCAGGTTGTAATTGTTTGTGTTTCCATGTCCAGACGCTTCTCTTGTTTTGTACCGGTCTTTGTTTGTTTGTTTGTTTTCTTCATTAAACCCACTAACTGCACCTTCTTCCTGACTCCCTGTGTCTACGTTACAGGTGTCTGCTTCACACTGCAGATTTGAGTTTCATCCAGTAACTTTTTAAATCGCCATTTTGTATTTTTGTGGAAAAAAAATACCTACTCTTTTTTTTTTTTTTTTTTTTTACAAGAAGAGGATTATTTTCACTCTACTCTTCCCTTCCTTCTTTAAATCGTTGTTTACCTTCTCTAAGCATCTCTTTATATTAGCTTGTGCTATATTGATTACAACTGAAAGCCCAGGGAAGGTCTGATGTCACTCGTTGGTTACTAGCTGCTACTATTAAGTGCTTGACTGACTGGTCAGGTACTGGCTCAGTCTACCTGTCAGCTGGGTGTCCATATGGTACAGGTATTACCAAGCAAAAGGGCTCTGATTGGGCCCTACCCCTTCGGCCCTGGTCAAAAAGTACTGTATATAGGGAATCATCATCGGGCTGAGGTAACAACCGGCTGAGGTGAGGTAACAAGGGGCTGAGGTAACAAGGGGCTGAGGTGAGGTAACAACGGGCTGAGGTGAGGTAACAAGGGGCTGAGGTGAGGTAACAAGGGGCTGAGGTAACAACGGGCTGAGGTGAGGTAACAAGGGGCTGAGGTAACAAGGGGCTGAGGTGAGGTAACAACGGGCTGAGGTGAGGTAACAAGGGGCTGAGGTAACAACGGGCTGAGGTGAGGTAACAAGGGGCTGAGGTAACAAGGGGCTGAGGTGAGGTAACAAGGGGCTGAGGTGAGGTAACAAGGGGCTGAGGTGAGGTAACAAGGGGCTGAGGTGAGGTAACAAGGGGCTGAGGTAACAAGGGGCTGAGGTGAGGTAACAACGGGCTGAGGTGAGGTAACAAGGGGCTGAGGTAACAAGGGGCTGAGGTGAGGTAACAACGGGCTGAGGTGAGGTAACAAGGGGCTGAGGTGAGGTAACAAGGGGCTGAGGTAACAACGGGCTGAGGTGAGGTCATGACTGTAAGTCGCTTTGGATAAAAGCGTCTGCTAAATGGCATATATTATTATTATTATTATTATAGGTAACAACGGGCTGAGGTGAGGTAACAACGGGCTGAGGTGAGGTAACAACGGGCTGAGGTGAGGTAACAAGGGGCTGAGGTGAGGTAACAAGGGGCTGAGGTGAGGTAACAAGGGGCTGAGGTAACAAGGGGCTGAGGTGAGGTAACAAGGGGCTGAGGTGAGGTAACAAGGGGCTGAGGTGAGGTAACAAGGGGCTGAGGTGAGTAAACAAGGGGCTGAGGTGAGGTAACAACGGGCTGAGGTAACAACGGGCTGAGGTGAGGTAACAACGGGCTGAGGTAACAACGGGCTGAGGTGAGGTAACAAGGGGCTGAGGTAACAACGGGCTGAGGTGAGGTAACAACAGGCTGAGGTGAGGTAACAACAGGCTGAGGTGAGGTAACAACAGGCTGAGGTGAGGTAACAACAGGCTGAGGTGAGGTAACAAGGGGCTGAGGTGAGGTAACAAGGGGCTGAGGTGAGGTAACAAGGGGCTGAGGTGAGGTAACAAGGGGCTGAGGTAACAACGGGCTGAGGTAACAACGGGCTGAGGTAACAACGGGCTGAGGTGTGGTAACAAGGGGCTGAGGTAACAACGGGCTGAGGTGAGGTAACAACAGGCTGAGGTGAGGTAACAACGGGCTGAGGTGAGGTAACAAGGGGCTGAGGTGAGGTAACAAGGGGCTGAGGTGAGGTAACAAGGGGCTGAGGTGAGGTAACAAGGGGCTGAGGTAACAACAGGCTGAGGTGAGGTAACAATGGGCTGAGGTAACAACGGGCTGAGGTAACAACGGGCTGAGGTGAGGTAACAAGGGGCTGAGGTAACAACGGGCTGAGGTGAGGTAACAATGGGCTGAGGTAACAACGGGCTGAGGTGAGGTAACAACAGGCTGAGGTGAGGTAACAACGGGCTGAGGTGAGGTAACAAGGGGCTGAGGTGAGGTAACAAGGGGCTGAGGTGAGGTAACAAGGGGCTGAGGTGAGGTAACAACGGGCTGAGGTGAGGTAACAACGGGCTGAGGTGAGGTAACAAGGGGCTGAGGTGAGGTAACAAGGGGCTGAGGTGAGGTAACAAGGGGCTGAGGTAACAACGGGCTGAGGTGAGGTAACAATGGGCTGAGGTAACAACGGGCTGAGGTGAGGTAACAACAGGCTGAGGTGAGGTAACAACAGGCTGAGGTGAGGTAACAACAGGCTGAGGTGAGGTAACAACAGGCTGAGGTGAGGTAACAACAGGCTGAGGTGAGGTAACAACAGGCTGAGGTGAGGTAACAAGGGGCTGAGGTGAGGTAACAAGGGGCTGAGGTGAGGTAACAACGGGCTGAGGTGAGGTAACAAGGGGCTGAGGTGAGGTAACAAGGGGCTGAGGTGAGGTAACAAGGGGCTGAGGTGAGGTAACAAGGGGCTGAGGTGAGGTAACAAGGGGCTGAGGTGAGGTAACAAGGGGCTGAGGTGAGGTAACAAGGGGCTGAGGTAACAACGGGCTGACTGACAATCTCTCCCAGTGCCTGCTTCCATCTACAACAAGACACAGACTGCGAGGATATTAATAGCCATTAAAACTGTGCCGGAGGAGCAACAAGGAGCATGAGAGGCGCTGGAGCTTATCTAGATACAGCTTATCTACATATCTATATAATACCATAGCAGATTACACAAACAAAGTATGCACACCAAATGGAACCCCGTTCCCTGTATAGTGTCCTCCTTTTGACGCAGAGTCCTTTGAACTATATAGGGAATAGGATACCATTTGGGACGAAGGCCATGACCAATAGGTGAATGAGAGGCCTGGGAGACTATAGTGACTAGGTAGTGTTTAATTCAACACTTCCTCTTTCCTCTCTTATCTCTCCTCTCTCCCATTGTTCCGGATAGCCAGGTGCTGGCAGGAGACTAGGTTTCAGGGTAGGAGGGAGGGAGGGGGGATGAGAGAGGGGCAGGGAGGGAGGGAGGGAGGGAGAGATGAGAGCGAGGGAGGAAGGGGATGAGAGAGAGGGAGGGAGGATGTGGATGGGAACATGCTCCCTCTGCTGTCTCCTGAAGTCCACGATTAGCTCCTTTGTTTTGTTGACGTTGAGAGGGAGGTTATTTTCCTGGCACCACTCTCCCAGGGCCCTCACCTCCTCCCTGTAGGCCGTCTCGTCGTTGTCGGTAATCAGGAGTACCACTGTTGTGTTGTCTGCAAACTTGATGATTGATTTGGAGACATGCGTGGCCACGCACTCCTAGGTGAACATGGAGTACCGGAGGAGAATCAGCAAAGCGGAGGTGTAATTTCCACCGTCACCACCTGGGGGCGACCCGTCAGGAAGTCCAGGACCCAGTTGCACAGGGCAAAGTTCAAACCCAGGGCCCGAGCTTAACTGTCACGCCTTGGTCATTGTATTTTGTGTTTTTGGTATATGTTTGGGTAAGCCAGGGTGTGACATGGGTTTATATGTTGTGTTTCGTATTGGGGTTTGTAGTAATTGGGATTGTGTATGATTAGGGGTGTGTCTAGTTAGGCTTGGCTGCCTGGGGCGATTCTCAATCAGAGTCAGGTGGTTGTCGTTGTCTCTGATTGAGAACCGTATTTAGACAGCCTGACTTTCGCGTTGTAATTTGTGGGTGTTTGTTCCTGTCTTAGTGTTGTAGTCACCAGATAGGCTGTAATAGGTTTCACGTTTCGTTTGTTGTTTTCATATTACAGTTATTTCATGTACCGCGATTATTTTCATTAAAGTCATGAGTAACCTACACACTGCATTTCGGTCTGACTCTCTTCATTCAACAGACGAACAACGTTACAGAAACACCCACCACTCACAGACCGAGCAGCGTGTGAACTGGCAGGATCTAAAGGAGGACGTTATGGACAGCAGAAGCATGGAGTATACTACGTGGGAAGAAATCGACAGGTGGGCGGCCGACCCAGAGCCTGGGATTCCCTACAGCAATGCGAAGAGGGCTATAGACGTATGGAGTCGAAAAGGAAAGCACGGCTATACAGAGCGAAAACCGAAAGTAACGGGGGTAAGCGCAGAGAGAGAGTGGCTGAGTCAGGAGTCAGACCTGAGCCTACTCTCCCTGTTAATCGTGAAGAGCAGTTGCAGTGGGAGAGACTGCACCATTTGGAGATTTGGACATGGGAGGAGGAATTAGACGGAAAGGGACCCTGGGCGCAGCCGGGAGAATATCGCCGTCCCAAGGAGGAAATAGAAGCAGCTAAAGGGGAGAGGTGCAGGTATGAGGAGGCAGCACGGAGACACGGTTGGAAACCGGAAAAACAGCCCAAAAAATTATTGGGAGGGGGCTAGAAGGGAAAATAGTTATGCCAGGTAGGAGACCTGCGCATACTCCCTGTGCTCACCGTTGGGCTAGAGAGACCGGGCAGGCACTGTGTTATGCTATGGAGCGCAGTGTGTTTCCAGTGCGGGTGCAGAGCCAGCTGCGGCACATACCAGCCCTTCCTATTGGCCGGGCTAGAGTGGGCATCGAGCCAGGTAAGCTCGGGCAGGCTCGGTGCTCAAGAGCTCCAGTGCGCCTGCACGATCCGGTCTATCCAGAGCCACCTCTACACACCAGTCCTCCGGTAGCAGCTCCCCGCACCAGGCTTCCTGTGCGTGTCATCGATCCAGTACCACCAGTTCCAGCACCACGCACCAGGCCTCCAGTGCACCTCGCCTGTTCAGCGCAGCCAGCGCTTTTCTCCTCTCCTGCGCTGCCGGAGTCTCCCGCCTGTTTAGCGCAGCCAGAGCCTTTCTCCTCTCCTGCGCTATCGGAGTCTCCCACCTGTTTAGCGCAGCCAGAGCCTTTCTCCTCTCCTGCGCTGCCGGAGTCTCCAGTCTGCCCAGCGCGGCCGGAGTCTCCAGTCTGCCCAGCGCGGCCAGTGCTCCCAGCCTGCTCAGCGCGGCCAGTGCTCCCAGTCTGCCCAGCTCCGCCAGTGCTCCCAGTCTGCCCAGCTCCGCCAGTGCTCCCAGTCTGCCCAGCGCGGCCAGTGCTCCCAGTCTGCCCAGTGCTCCCAGTCTGCCCAGTGCTGCCAGTCTGCCCAGTGCTCCCAGTCTGCCCAGCGCCGCCAGTCTGCCCAGCGCCGCCAGTGCTCCCAGTCTGCCCAGTGCTCCCAGTCTGCCCGGCGCCGCCAGCGCCGCCAGTCTGCCCAGCGCCGCCAGTCTGCCCAGCGCCGCCAGTCTGCCCAGCGCCGCCAGTCTGCCCAGCGCCGCCAGTCGGCCCAGCATCGCCAATCTGCCAGGATCCGCCAGAAGTGCCAGTCTGCCAAGATCTTCTAGATCGGCCAGACAACCTGAATCATCCAGTTCCACCTGCCAGCCAGGATTTACCGGAGCCTACTACCTGCCTGAGCTTCCTCTCAGTACTGAGCTTCCTCTCTGTCCCGGGCTGCCCCTCTGTCCCGGGCTGCCCCTCTGTCCCGGGCTGCCCCTCTGTCCCGGGCTGCCCCTCTGTCCCGAGATGCCCCTCTGTCCCGAGATGCCCCTCTGTCCCGAGATGCCCCTCTGTCCCGAGATGCCCCTCTGTCCCGAGATGCCCCTCTGTCCCGAGATGCCCCTCTGTCCCGAGATGCCCCTCTGTCCCGAGCTGCCCCTCGGTCCCGAGCTGCCCCTCAGTTATGTGGGGATCAAGGTGAGGACTATTAGGCCATGGTCGGCGGAGAAGGTGGATTATCCCAGGACGCGAAGGGGAGGAACTAGGACATTTATGGAGTGGGGTCCACGTCCCGAGCCAGAACCGCCACCATGGACAGACGCCCACCCGGACCCTCCCTATGCTCTTGAGGTGCGTCCCAGAGTCCGCACCTTAGGTGGGGGGTTCTGTCACGCCTTGGTCATTGTATTTTGTGTTTTTGGTATATGTTTGGGTAAGCCAGGGTGTGACATGGGTTTATATGTTGTGTTTCGTATTGGGGTTTGTAGTAATTGGGATTGTGTATGATTAGGGGTGTGTCTAGTTAGGCTTGGCTGCCTGGGGCGATTCTCAATCAGAGTCAGGTGCTTGTCGTTGTCTCTGATTGAGAACCGTATTTAGACAGCCTGACTTTCGCGTTGTAATTTGTGGGTGTTTGTTCCTGTCTTAGTGTTGTAGTCACCAGATAGGTTTCACGTTTCGTTTGTTGTTTTCATATTACAGTTATTTCATGTACCGCGATTATTTTCATTAAAGTCATGAGTAACCTACACGCTGCATTTCGGTTTGACTCTCTTCATTCAACAGACGAACGACGTTACATTAACGATGAGCTTTGTGGGCAAATGGTGTTGAAGGTTGAGGTGAGGTCATTTTCACCTGTGTTTCTGCTAGTACACTGCTCAAAAAAATAAAGGGAACACTAAAATAACACATTCTAGATCTGAATGAATGAAATATTCTTATTAAATACTTTTTTCTTTACATAGTTGAATGTGCTGACAACAAAATCACACAAAAATGATCAACGGAAATCAAATTTATCAACCCATGGAGGTCTGGATTTGGAGTCACACTCAAAATTAAAGTTGAAAACCACACTACAGGCTGATCCAACTTTGATGTAATGTCCTTAAAGCAAGTCAAAATGAGGCTCAGTAATATGTGTGGCCTCCACGTGCCTGTATGATCTCCCTACAGCGCCTGGGCATGCTCCTGATGAGGTGGCGGATGGTCTCCTGAGGGATCTCCTCCCAGACCTGGACTAAAGCATCCGCCAACTCCTGGACAGTCTGTGGTGCAACATGGCGTTGGTGGATGGAGCAAGACATGATGTCCCAGATGCTCAATTGGATGCAGGTCTGGGGAACGGACGGGCCAGTCCATAGCATCAATGCCTTCCTCTTGCAGGAAATGCTGACACACTCCAGCCACATGAGGTCTAGCATTGTCTTGCATTAGGAGGAACCCAGGGCCAACCGCACCAGCATATGGTCTCACAAGGGGTCTGAGGATCTCATCCCGGGTACCTAATGACAGTCAGGCTACCTCTGGCGAGCACATGGAGGGCTGTGCGGCCCCCCAAAGAAATGCCACCCCACACCATGACTGACCCACTGCCAAACCGGTCATGCTGGAGGATGTTGCAGGCAGCAGAACGTTCTCCACGGAGTCTCCAGACTCTGTCACGTCTCTCACATGTGCTCAGTGTGAACCTGCTTTCATCTGTGAAGAGCACAGGGCGCCAGTGGCAAATTTGCCAATCTTGGTGTTCTCTGGCAAATGCCAAATGTCCTGCACGGTGTTGGGCTGTAAGCACAACCCCCACGTGTGGACGTCGGGCCCTCATACCACCCTCATGGAGTCTGTTTCTGACCGTTTGAGCAGACACATGCACATTTGTGGCCTGCTGGAGGTCATTTTGCAGGGCTCTGGCAGTGCTCCTCCTGCTCAAAGGTGGAGGTAGCGGTCCTGCTACTGGGTTGTTGCCCTCCTACGGACTCCTCCATGTCTCCTGATGTTCTGGCCTGTCTCCTGGTAGCGCCTCCATGCTCTGGACACTACGCTGACAGACACAGCAAACCTTCTTGCCACAGCTCGCATTGATGTACCATCCTGGATGAGCTGCACTACCTGAGCCACTTGTGTGGGTTGTAGACTCCGTCTCATTCTCCCACTAGAGTGAAAGCACCGCCAGCATTCAAAAGTGACCAAAATATCAGCCAGGAAGCATAGGAACTGAGAAGTGGTCTGTGGTCACCACCTGCAGAACCACTCCTTTATTGGGGGTGTCTTGCTAATTGCCTATAATTTCCACCCGTTGTCTATTCCATTTGCACAACAGCATGTGAAATGTATTGTCAATCAGTGTTGCTTCCTAAGTGGACAGTTTGATTTCACAGAAGTGTGATTGACTTGGAGTTACATTGTGTTGTTTAAGTGTTCCCTTTATTCTTTTGAGCGGTGTGTATATAAAACTGTCTTCCAATGATATGATGTCATAACAACCGGTTTTACTCGCTGGATAGTTACAAATAAAAACATTAAAGGAAGAGGACTTCATCAGATATTGTGGCCAACACTGATTCTACCATGAAGGCCTGATACAAGAGTCGTGGACTAGTGGGCCTCATTTACAGAAGTTCACTATGAGTCTCAAATAGCACCCTATTCCCTACATAGTGCACTACTTTAGACCAGAGCCCCATGGCACCCTATTCAATACACTATATTTGACCAGAGCCCTATGGCACCCTATTCAGTACACTATATTTGACCAGAGCCCTATGGCACCCTATTCAGTACACTATATTTGACCAGAGCCCTATGGCACCCTATTCCCTACATGGCCAAAAGTAGTGCACTAAGGGCCCAACCTGTCACCTCTGCACTGTCTGTTACTTGACTGCTCCAGACCTTGTATGAAGCACTAGCCAGTAGCTCAATACTAATTACCTTATACAGTACATCATTCCACGATCAATATCAATCATCATTCCACAATTAATTTCAATCATCATTCCACGATCAATATCAATCATCATTCCACGATCAATATCAATCATTATTACACAATCAATATCAATCATTATTACACAATTAATATCAATCATTATTACACAATCAATATCAATAATTCCACGATCAATATCAATCATTATTCCATGATCAATATCAATCCTCATTCCACGATCAATATCAATCATCATTGCACAATCAATATCAATCATTCCACGATCAATATCAATCCTCATTCCACGATCAATATCAATCATCATTGCACAATCAATATCAATCATTCCACGATCAATATCAAGCCTTATTCCACGATCAATATCAATCATTACACGATCATTCCACAATCAATATCAATCATCATTCCACGATCAATATCAATCATCATTCCACGATAAATATCAATCCTTATTCCACGACCAATATCAATCATTACACGATCATTCCACGATCAATATCAACCCTCATTACACAATCAATATCAATCCTCATTCCATGATCAATATCAATCCTCATTACACAATCAATATCAATCCTCATTCCACGATCAATATCAATCCTCATTCCACGATCAATATCAATCCTCATTCCACGATCAATATCAATCCTCATTCCACGATCAATATCAATCCTCATTCCACGATCAATATCAATCCTCATTCCACGATCAATATCAATCCTCATTCCACGATCAATATCAATCCTCATTCCACGATCAATATCAATCATCATTACACGATCAATATCAATCATCATTAAACGATGCTGGGGACCAACTGCTGGCTTGCTTCTGAAGCTAAGCAGGGTTGGTCTTGGTCAGTCCCTGGATGGGAGACCAGATGCTGCTGGAAGTGGTGTTGGAGGGCCAGTAGGAGGCACCCTTTCCTCTGGTCTAAAAAAATATCCCAATGCCCCAGGGCAGTGATTGGGGACATTGCCCTGTGTAGGGTTCCGTCTTTCGGATGGGACGTTAAACGGGTGTCCTGACTCTCTGAGGTCATTAAAGATCCCATGGCACTTATCGTAAGAGTAGGGGTGTTAACCCCGGTGTCCTGGCTAAATTCACAATTTGGCCCTCATACCATCACGGTCACCTAATAATCCCCAGTTTACAATTGGCTCATTCATCCCCCTCCTCTCCCATGTAACTATTCCCCAGGTCGTTGCTGTAAATGAGAACGTGTTCTCAGTCAATTTACCTGGTAAAACAAGGGATAAATCAAATATAGCCACTAACCTAAACCCTGAATCAACTTTGTGTAACTTAAATATAGCCTCTCACCTAAACCCTAAATCAACATTGTGTAACTTAAATATAGCCTCTGACCTAAACTCTGAATCAACATTGTGTAACTTAAATATAGCCTAAAACCCTGAATCAACATTGTGTAACTTAAATATAGCCTCTCACCTAAACCCTGAATCAACATTGTCAACCAGCCTCTGTGACATAACGACTTACTAGAATCGGCGTCCTCAGAGCACGCGCAGACCAGCTGGCTGGTGTGTTTACGGAGATATTCAATCAATCCCTATCCCAGTCTGCTGTTCCCACATGCTTCAAGAAGGTCACCAATTCAATTCAAATCAAGGGGCTTTATTGACATGGGAAACATGTGTTAACATTGCCAAAGTAAGTGAGGTAGATTATATATAAAGTGAACTAAACAATTATATATATATATATATATACACACAGTGTTGTAACAATGTACAAATGGTTAAAGTACACAAGGGAAAATAAATAAGCATAAATATGGGTTGTATTTACACTGGTGTTTGTTCTTCACTGGTTGTCCTTTTCTCGTGGCAACATTGTTCCTGTTCCCAAGAAAGCTAAGGTAACTGAGCTAAATGACTATCGCCCCGTAGCACTCCCTTCCGTCATCATGAAGTGCTTTGAGAGACTAGTCAAGGATCATATCACCTCCACCATACCTGACACCCTAGACCCACTCCAATTTGCTTACCGCTACCAATAGCTCCACAGGCGATCTCAACCACACTGCACACTGCCCTAACCCATCTGGACAAGAAGAATACCTATGTGAGAATGCTGTTCTTCGATTACAGCTCAGCATTTAACACCATAGTACCCTCCAAATTTGTCATTAAGCTCGAGACCCAGGGTCTCAAATCCGCCCTGTGCAACTGGGTACTGGCCTTCCTGACGGGCCACCCCCAGGTGGTGAGGGTAGGAAACAACATCTCCACCATGCTGGGGCCCCACAAGGGTGCATTCTCAGCCCTCTCCTGTACTCCCTGTTCACCCATGACTGCGTGGCCATGCACGCCTCCAACTCAATCCCCAAGTTTGCAGATGACAATACAGTGGTAGGCTTGATTGAGTGGCTGCTGCCAACACACTGACTCAGCTCCAGCCACTTTAATAATGGGAATTGATGGGAAATGATGTAAAATATATCACTAGCCACTTTAATATAATGTTTACATACCCTACATTCATCTCATATGTATATGTATATACTGTACTCTATATCATCTACTGCATCTTTATGTAATACATGTATCACTAGCCACTTTAAACTATGCCACTTTGTTTACATACTCATCTCATATCTATATACTGTACTCGATACCATCTACTGTATCTTGCCTATGCCGCTCTGTACCATCACTCATTCATATATCTTTATGTACATATTCTTTATCCCCTTACACTTGTGTGTATAAGACAGTAGTTTTGGAATTGTTAGTTAGATTACTTGTTGGTTATTACTGCATTGTCGGAACTAGAAGCACAAGCATTTCGCTACACTCGCATTAACATCTGCTAACCATGTGTATGTGACAAATAAATTTGATTTGATTTGATTACCAACAATGACGAGGCAGCCTACAGGGAGGAGGTGAGGGCCCTCGGAGTGTGGTGTCAGGAAAATAACCTCACACTCAATGTCAACAAAACTAAGGAGAAGATTGTAGACTTCAGGAAACAGCAGAGGGAGCACCCCCCTATCTACATCGATGGGACAGTAGTGGAAAGCTTTAAGTTCCTCGGCGTACACACCACGGACAAACTGAAATGGTCCACCCACACTGTGGTGAAGAAGGCGCAATAGCGCCTCTTCAACCTCAGGAGGATGAAGAAATTTGGCTTGTCACCAAAAATACTCAAACTTTTACAGATGCACTATCGAGAGCATCCTGTTGGGCTGTATCACCGCCTGGTACGGAAACTGCTCCGCCCACAACCGCAAGGCTCTCCAGAGGGTAGTGAGGTCTGCACAACGCATCACCGGGGGCAAACTACCTGCCCTCCAGGACACCTACACCACCCGATGTCACAGGAAGGACAAAAATATCATCAAGGCCAACAACCACCCGAGCCACTGCCTGTTCACCCCGCTGTCATCCAGAAGGAGAGGTCAGTACAGGTGCATCAAAGCAGGGACCGAGAGACTGAAAAATAGCTTCCATCTCAAGGCCATCAGACTGTTAACCTCTCTTGGGTAGGGGGCAGGTAGTATTTTCACTTCCGAATGAAAAGCGTGCCCAAAGTAAACTGCCTGTTACTCAGGCATAGGATATGCATATAATTGGTAGATTTTCGATAGAAAACACTCTAGAGTTTCTAGAAGTGTTCAAATAATGGCTGTGAGTATAACAGAACTGATTTGGCAGGCAAAACCCCGAGGACAAACCATCCCAAAAAATATCAGCCTACCACTATTTTCAATGTCACTTTTATTATAAGGAGAAGTCCTCCCAGATTGCAGTTCCTAGGGCTTCCACTAGATGTCAACAATCTTTAGAAAGAGTTTCAGGCTGGTTTTTGGAAAAATGAGCCAGAAATTGTAGTTTTTCTAGGTGGCTCCCATTTTGGCTCTAGTGTTTCCAAGCGTGTGAATGAGAACGCGTTCTTTGGTATTTTTCTTGTGTAAAGACAATAACGATTCTCCGTCTTAAATTGTATCATTTATTTACGTATTAGGGTACCTAAGGATTCATTATAAACGTTGTTTGAATTGTTTGGAAAAGTTTATTAGTAACGTTTGGGATTCATTTTGTACGCATTTTGATGGGAGGGAAACTGGGTGGATTTTTGTCTGGAATTAGTGCACGTGCCTTAAGAATTCAGAAAAAGGAGGTATCGAACATTATCGAACATTATCAAACAAAACAAAAATGTATTGTCTAAGTTGGAGACCTGGGAGTGCCACCAGATGAAGATCATCAAAGGTAAGTGATTAATTTTAATGCTATTTCTGACTTTTGTGACACTCTCCTTGGCTGGAAAATGGCTGTATGGGTTTCTGTGGCTAGGAGCTGACCTAACATAATCGCAAAGTGTGCTTTCTCCGTAAAGCATTTTTTTAATCTGACACAGCGGTTGCATTAAGGAGAAGTTTATCTTTATTTGTATGTTTAACAAATGTATCGTTTATCAATGTTCATGATGAGTATTTCTGTAATTTGATGTGGCTCTCTGCACTTTCACCGGATGTTTGTTTGAGACAAGGCATTTCTGACCATAACGTGCCAATGTAAACTGAGATTTTTGGATATAAATATGAACTTTATCGAACAAAACATACATGTATTGTGTAACATGAAATCCTATGAGTTTCATCTGATGAATTTCATCAAAGGTTAGTGATTCATTTGATCTCTATTTCTGCTTTTTGTGACTCTATTTGGCTGGAAAAAAATGGCTGTGTTTTTCTGTGACTTGGCTCTGACCTAACATAATCGTTTGGTGTGCTTTCGTCGTGAAGCCTTTTTGAAATCGGACACTGTGGTGGGATTAACAACACTTTTATCTTTAAAATGGTGTAAAATATTTGTATGTTTGAGGAATTTTAATTATGGGATTTCTGTTTTGAATTTGGCGCCCTGCACTTTCACTGGCTGTTGTCGAGGTGGGACGCTACCGTCCCACTGATACCAGAGAGGTTCATTAATAATTAAAAATTGGATGTAATAAATGTATCACTAGTCACTTTAAACAATGCCACTCTCTATAATGTTTACATACCCTACATTACTCATCTCATATGTATATACTGTACTCTATACCATCTACTGCATCTTGCCTATGCTGTTCGGCCATCGCTCATCCATATATTTATATGTACATATTCTTATTCATTCCTTTATACACACAAGTGTAAGGTAGTTGTTGTGAAATTGGTAGATTACTTGTTCGATATTACTGCATTGTCGGAACTAGAAGCACAAGCATTAGCTACACTCGTGTCTGCTAACCGTGTGTATGTGGCCAATACAATTTGATTTGAATAGTCTTTTATGATATTTGCCCATATTCATAAAGCGCCTTGAAGTAGGGTTTATTTACATGTATTTGATCCTTATTTTACCAGGTAAGTTGACTGAGAACACATTCTCATTTACAGCAACCACCTGGGGAATAGTTACAGGGGAGAGGAGGGGGGGATGAATGAGCAAATTGTAAACTGGGGATTATTAGGTGACCGTGATGGTATGAGGGCCAGTTTGGGAATTTAGCCAGAACTTCACATAGCCTCTGACCTAACCCTGAATCAAAATGATATGACTTCACATAGCCTCTGACCTAACCCCTAACCCTGACTCAACATTATAAAACGTAATTTAGCCTCTGACCTAAATCTAACCTTGTATAACATCATATATGTCACACCCTGACCTGTTTAACCTGTCCTTGTGTTTGTCTCCACCCCCCTCTCCAGGTGTCTCCCATCTTCCCCATTATCCCCAGTGTATTTATACCTGTGTTCTCTGTTTGTCTGTTGCCAGTTTGTCTTGTCTCGTCGAGCACACCAGCGTGTTCTGTGATTCGAACTGTCTGCATCTGAGTCTTATCCTGAGTTCTGATAATATAGCCTCTGACATAAGACGAGATGAATTGGTCTACTGGACTACTGACGTAAGACGTCTACTGGACTACTGGACTACTGGTCTACTGGTCTACTGACGTAAGACGTCTACTGGACTACTGGTCTACTGACGTAAGACGTCTACTGGACTACTGGACTACTGGTCTACTGGAATACTGGAATACTGGACTACTGGTCTACTGGAATACTGACGTAAGACATCTACTGGAATACTGGACTACTGGTCTACTGGACTACTGGACTACTGACGTAAGACGTCTACTGGACTACTAGACTACTGGTCTACTGGTCTACTGACGTAAGACGTCTACTGGTCTACTGGTCTACTGACGTAAGAAGTCTACTGGATTACTGGACTACTGACGTAAGACGTCTACTGGGCTACTGGAATACTGGTCTACTGGACTACTGGTCTACTGACGTAAGACGTCTACTGGACTACTGGTCTACTGACGTAAGACGTCTACTGGACTACTGGACTACTGGTCTACTGGAATACTGGAATACTGGACTACTGGTCTACTGGACTACTGGAATACTGACGTAAGACATCTACTGGACTACTGGACTACTGGTCTACTGGACTACTGGTCTACTGGACTACTGAACTACTGGACTACTGAACTACTGGACTACTGATGTAAGACATCTACTGGACTACTGGTCTACTGGACTAATGGTCTACTGGTCTACTGGTCTACTGACGTCTACTGGACTACTGGTCTACTGGACTACTGGATTACTGACGTAAGACATCTACTGGACTACTGGACTACTGGTCTACTGGACTACTGGTCTACTGGACTACTGACGTAAGACGTCTACTGGTCTACTGGACTAATGGTCTACTGGACTAATGGTCTACTGGACTACTGGAATACTGGTCTACTGGACTACTGGTCTACTGGACTACTGACGTAAGACGTCTACTGGTCTACTGGACTACTGGAATACTGGACTACTGGACTAATGGTCTACTGGACTAATG
Source organism: Oncorhynchus gorbuscha (assembly GCF_021184085.1). NCBI lineage: Eukaryota > Metazoa > Chordata > Actinopteri > Salmoniformes > Salmonidae > Oncorhynchus > Oncorhynchus gorbuscha. The sequence goes on along the minus strand of NC_060178.1, from coordinate 5,512,981 downwards.
GTCTACTGGACTACTGGAATACTGGACTACTGGACTACTGGTCTACTGGAATACTGGACTACTGGACTACTGGCGTCTACTGGACTACTGGTCTACTGGACTACTGGACTAATAGTCTACTGGACTAATGGACTAATGGTCTACTGGACTACTGGAATACTGGACTACTGGACTACTGGACTACTGACGTAAGACATCTACTGGACTACTGGACTACTGGTCTACTGGAATACTGATCTACTGGTCTACTGGACTACTGGTCTACTGGAATACTGGACTACTGACATAAGACGTTTACTGGAATAATGGTCTACTGGACTACTGGACTACTGGACTAGTGGTCTACTGGACTACTGGTCTACTGGACTACTGGTCTACTCGTCTACTGGACTACTGACTACTGACGTAAGACATCTACTGGAATACTGGACTACTGGACTACTGGTCTACTGGACTACTGGTCTACTGGTCTACTGGACTACTGGTCTACTGGTCTACTGGACTACTGGTCTACTGGTCTACTGATGTAAGACATCTACTGGAATACTGGACTACTGGTCTACTGGAATACTGACGTAAGACATCTACTGGAATACTGGACTACTGGTCTACTGGACTACTGACGTAAGATGTCTACTGGACTACTGGACTACTGACGTAAGACATCTACTGGACTACTGGTCTACTGACGTAAGAAGTCTACTGGACTACTGGTCTACTGGACTACTGGACTACTGGTCTACTGGACTGCTGGACTACTGGTCTACTGGTCTACTGGACTACTGATGTAAGACATCTACTGGAATACTGGACTGCTGGACTACTGGTCTACTGGACTACTGGTCTACTGGTCTACTGGACTACTGATGTAAGACATCTACTGGACTACTGGTCTACTGGTCTACTGGACTACTGGTCTACTGGAATACTGGACTACTGGTCTACTGGAATACTGGTCTACTGGTCTACTGGTCTACTGGAATACTGGACTACTGGTCTACTGGAATACTGGAATACTGACGTAAGACGTCTACTGGACTACTGGACTACTGGAATACTGGTCTACTGACGTAAGACATCTACTGGTCTACTGGTCTACTGGACTACTGGACTACTGGTCTACTGGAATACTGGAATACTGGAATACTGACGTATGACGTCTACTGGACTACTGGTCTACTGGACTACTGATATAAGACATCTACTGGACTACTGGACTACTGACATAAGACATCTACTGGACTACTGGACTACTGGTCTACTGGACTACTGGTCTAAGACATCTACTGGTCTACTGGACTACTGGTCTACTGGACTACTGGTCTACTGGACTACTGGTCTACTGGACTACTGGTCTACTGGTCTACTGGTCTACTGGACTACTGGTCTACTGGACTACTGGTCTACTGGACTACTGGTCTACTGGTCTACTGGTCTACTGGACTACTGGACTACTGGACTACTGGTCTACTGGACTACTGGACTACTGACGTATGACGTCTACTGGACTACTGGACTACTGGTCTACTGGAATACTGGTCTACTGGACTACTGACGTAAGACGTCTACTGGACTACTGGACTACTGGACTACTGGACTACTGGTCTACTGGTCTACTGACGTAAGACGTCTACTGGACTACTGGACTACTGGACTACTGGTCTACTGGACTACTGGTCTACTGGACTACTGGTCTACTGGACTACTGGACTACTGGACTACTGTTTGAGTTCCTGCACCTCTTACAGACTATTACCTTCAAAATGTCTTCTGAACACCGGGACCCATTTCAGTCCACTTCAAAACACACATCTTATCGCATATTATGTATTACCCATAAGAATAGCAGAAGTATTCTCATGCTAAACAGTGACTGTATGACATTCAAACAAAATATGATACTGTCGTATGTAATCTTCCTATCTGCCTCAATAGGCCCTGAGTAGCAGAAACGGGGATTAGACCATGATTCAAACTCCTCCAGTAAAACAGGGATTAGAACATGATTCACACTGCTCCAGTAAAACAGGGATTAGAACACGATTCACACTGCTCCAGTAAAACAGGGATTAGAACACGATTCAAACTGCTCCAGTAAAACAGGGATTAGAACATGATTCACACTGCTCCAGTAAAACAGGGATTAGAACACGATTCACACTGCTCCAGTAAAACAGGGATTAGAACACGATTCACACTGCTCCAGTAAAACAGGGATTAGAACACGATTCAAACTGCTCCAGTAAAACAGGGATTAGAACACGATTCACACTGCTCCAGTAAAACAGGGATTAGAACACGATTCACACTGCTCCAGTAAAACAGGGATTAGAACACGATTCACACTGCTCCAGTAAAACAGGGATTAGAACACGATTCAAACTGCTCCAGTAAAACAGGGACGAGAACACGATTCACACTGCTCCAGTAAAACAGGGATTAGAACACGATTCACACTGCTCCAGTAAAACAGGGATTAGAACACGATTCAAACTGCTCCAGTAAAACAGGGATTAGAACACGATTCAAACTGCTCCAGTAAAACAGGGATTAGAACACGATTCACACTGCTCCAGTAAAACAGGGATTAGAACATGATTCACACTGCTCCAGTAAAACAGGGATTAGAACACGATTCAAACTGCTCCAGTAAAACAGGGATTAGAACACGATTCACACTGCTCCAGTAAAACAGGGATTAGAACACGATTCAAACTGCTCCAGTAAAACAGGCTCTTTTTGGTTGTTCACAGCGTCATAGCCTCCTCGGTTGGAACGACTACAGTAGGGATCGGCTATTAAATTCAACTTGATTGGAGATACACAACACATTCCCCGCCTCTTGTCCCAATCCGTTCAGCCGTCACTGACAACCACATACCAGATGTTTAACAGGGTCATTAGCATATTGAAAAACCACTATTTCTTGCCCTCGACCGACCTAGCTCAAGATCTAAACATTGGGCTGAATATGTTTTCAGGTGACACAGTTTATTACATTCATAGGGAAGGGAAAAGGGAGACTTAGTCAGTTGCACAACTGAATGTATTTTTGCGCATTTAAACAAACCCTTCCTGACTCACAGCGTTGCAGGGGGCTGCCTTAACTGACACCAGGAAACACAGGGAACGGTGCAGGGGGCTGCCTTAACTGACATCCAGGAAACACAGGGAAGGGTGCAGGGGGCTGCCTTAACTGACATCCAGGAAACACAGGGAACGGTGCAGGGGGCTGCCTTAACTGACATCCAGGAAACACAGGGAAGGGTGCAGGGGGCTGCCTTAACTGACATCCAGGAAACACAGGGAACGGTGCAGGGGCTGCCTTAACTGACACCAGGAAACACAGGTTTAACAGGGGGCTGCCTTAACTGACACCAGGAAACACAGGGAACGGTGCAGGGGCTGCCTTAACTGACACCAGGAAAACATTGGGAACGGTGCAGGGGCTGTTTAACTGACACCAGGAAAAACAGGGAACTTAGTGCAGGGGGCTGCCTTAACTGAACCAGGAAACACAAACCCTTGCCTGACACCAGGAAACACAGGGAACGGTGCAGGGGGCTGCCTTAACTGACATCCAGGAAACACAGGGAACGGTGCAGGGGGCTGCCTTAACTGACACCAGGAAACACAGGGAACGGTGCAGGGGGCTGCCTTAACTGACACCAGGAAACACAGGGAACGGTGCAGGGGGCTGCCTTAACTGACATCCATGACACCAGGAAACACAGGGAACGGTGCAGGGGGCTGCCTTAACTGACATCCAGGAAACACAGGGAAGGGTGCAGGGGGCTGCCTTAACTGACACCAGGAAACACAGGGAAGGGTGCAGGGGGCTGCCTTAACTGACATCCATGACACCAGGAAACACAGGGAGTGCTTGTTGTTGGGCAGAACAGCAGTAACCTTGCGGTTACTGGACCAATGCTCTTAACCCCTAGGCTACCTGCCACTCCATTGTGCCAATAAGAGAGCCAACGACATGCTACCTTTTTGTAGCATTGCTAACAATGCTAATGTCTTTTTTTTCAGAGCTTTGAACCCCAATGTTGGCTAGCTAGCTATATTTGGTTATGGGAGGTTTTTACACAGATTCTTTATTTCCGTTTTAGGCATAAAGCTTTCGGTTTACCTCATGCAGTTGAAATAAAGGTCACCTTTTTAAAATGACATGGCGCCATCTAACTTCAGATGTAGAACATTTTCAACTTTTTAAACTTTTCTTTCTGTACAAACAATGTAAAACAGATATGAAAACAGTAAGTCAATAAATTAATTCATTAATAAATATAAGACAAACAGTGTAATAAAGTCTCTTGAATTAGACGTTTGAGAGAGACAGAGAGAGACAGACAGAGACCGAGACCGAGACAGAGACAGAGAGAGAGACAGAGAGAGAGACAGAGAGAGACAGAGAGAGAGAGAGAGAGAGACAGAGACAGAGAGACAGAGAGACAGAGAGACAGAGAGACAGAGAGACAGAGAGAGAGAGAGAGAGAGAGAGAGAGAGAGAGAGAGAGAGAGAGAGAGAGAGAGAGACAGAGAGAGACAGAGAGAGAGAGAGAGAGAGAGAGAGAGAGAGAGAGAGAGAGAGAGAGAGAGAGAGACAGAGAGAGAGACAGAGAGAGAGAGAGAGAGAGAGACATTCTGTGGGAAGTGAACTCTTTTCTGCCTGAATGATATTCACTACATGGTAAAAGTATGTGGACACCTGCTCATCGAAAATCACATTCCAAAATCATAGGCGTTAATATAGATTTGGTCCCCCCTTTACTGCTATAACAGCCTCCACTCTTCTGGGAAGGATTTCCACTAGATGTTGGAACATTGCTGCGGGGACTTGCTTCCATTCAGCCATGAGCTTTAGTGAGGTCTGGCATTGATGTTGGGCGATTAGGTCTGGCTCGCATTCGGAGTTCCAAATTATCCCAAAGCTGTTTGCTGGGGTTGAGGTCGGGGCTCTGTGCAGGCCAGTCAAGTTCTTCCACACCGATCTTGACAAACTATTTCTGTACGGACCTCGCTTTGTGGACGGGGGCATTGTCATGCTGAAACAGGAAAGGGCCTTCCCCAAACTGTTGCCACAAAGTTAGAAGCACAAAATCGTCTAGATTGTAATTCTATGCTGTAGAGTTAGGATTTCCCTACACTGGAACTAAGGGGCCTAGCCAGGACCGTGAAAAACAGCCCCAGACCATTACACCTCCTCCACTAAACTTTACAGTTGGCACTATGCATTTGGGCAGGTAGTTCTCCTGGCATCTGCCAAACCAAGATCTGTCCCAGATGGTGAAGCGTGATTCATCACTCCTTAGAACGTGTTTCCACTACTCCAGAGTCCAATGGCGGTGAGCTTTACACCAATCCAACCGGCGCTTGATGTTAGGCGTGTGTGCGGCTGCTCGGCCATGGAAACCCACTTCATGAAGCTCTCGACGAACAGTTATCGTGCTGACGTTGCTTCCAGAGGCAGTTTGGAACTCGGTAGTGAGGGGTTGCAACCCGAGGACACACTATTTCACGCACTATGCGCTTCAGCACTCGCCATTCACATTCTGCGAGCTTGTGTGGCCTACCACTTCGCGGCAGAGCCGTTGTTGCTCCTAGATGTTTCCACTTCACAATAAAAGCACTTACAGTTTACCGGGGCAGCTCTGGCAGGGCAGAAATTTGACGAAGTGACTTGTTTGAAAGGCGGCATCCTATGCCGGTTCCAGTTTTAAAGTCACTGGGCTCTTCAGGGCCAATGTCTATTGCCAATGTTTGTCTATGGAGATTGCATCACTGTGCTCGATTTTATACACCTGTCAGCAACGGGTTAAATAGCAGAATCCACTCATTTGAAGGGGTGTCCACATACTTTTGGTAATATTGGGGCAGCAGATAGTCTAGTGGTTAGAGCGTTGGGCCAGTAACCGAAAGGTTGCTAGATCGAATCCCCGAGCTGAAAAGGTAAAAATATGTCGTTGTGCCCAATGAACAAGGCAGTTAACCCACTGTTCCTAGAGTAGGTTTTTCATTGTAAATAAGAATTGGTTCTTAATTTGACATGTCTAGTTAAATAAAGGTTTTTAAAAAATGAATTAATGTTTTTGTACGTAGAAACTAAGATCCAATCATTTAATTCACAAAAAACTTCATGTAACACTATAATACCCTGATAACTTAATGTCTGGATTAGAATCACGAGAGTTTGAAGAGTCAATCAGGTCACCAGGTAAACAAACAAAACCTGAAAGAGGTGTAGACAGGAATGTAACTGGCCCAACGTCACTTCCATCATACCTGTTCAGGACAATACTGCCTAGAACATTCCAGAACATTCCAGAACATTCCAGAACATTCCAATAGCTTTGCAACCTGCTCACCTCCCTACAATATACAGTGGGGCAAAACACGTATTTAGTAAACCACCAATTGTGCAAGTTCTCCCACTTAAAAAGACGAGGCCTATACTAAATACTTATTTTCCACCATAATTTACAAATCAATTCATTAAAAATCCTACAAAGTGATTTTCTGGATATTTTTTTCTCATCATTTTTTTTCTGTCATAGTTGAAGTGTACCTATGATGAAAATTACAGGCCTCTCTCTCATTTTTTAAGTGCCCCACTGTACAATACACTTTAAGTATGACCTACAGTAATTCTAACAGAGAGAGAACAAGAGAGGGAGAGAGAGAGCGAGAGAGAGAGAGGGAGAGAGAGAGCGAGCGAGAGAGAGAAGAGAGCTGTGCTGTCCAGTCCAATGTTTAGAGCAGGGCAGGGTGAGGAGTGAGGGTGAGGAGTGAGGGTGAGGAGTGAGTCCGTGTGAGAGTTCATTCTTCAGCACTGATGTTGAACTTGGAAACAGGAAGCGTCTCTCTTCTTCTCTCCTGTTCCGAGTCAACAGGTTCTGGTACTGTGACAATAGTTTCTCAACATCTACAGATGTGAAGCCAGAAGTAAAGAGGAACAACGTGAGCCAGAGTTGGCAGCCTGTCTGGCCTCGCTGCCCACCAGTCCACTGCTCTCACCTCTCTGGCATCAGTTTTATCTATAGACACTCCTCTTCACTCATAACAGGGATAGACCCTTCCCCTCCGACTGAACAGATAAATATAGAACCCATCCTCTCCTTCCCCTCCGACTGAACATATTAATGTAGAACCCATCCTCTCCTTCCCCTCCGACTGAACATATTAATGTAGAACCCATCCTCTCCTTCCCCTCCGACTGAACAGATAAATATAGAACCCATCCTCTCCTTCCCCTCAGACTGAACATATTAATATAGAACCCATCCTCTCCTTCCCCTCAGACTGAACATATTAATATAGAACCCATCCTCTCCTTCCCCTCAGACTGAACATATTCATGTAGAACCCATCCTCTCCTTCCCCTCAGACTGAACAGATGAACATAGTTCCAGAGAGCCACAGGCTGAATGAAACATTCTCTCATGGCAACCTTGAAGAGCTGCACCCATCTCTCTCTCCCCATCTCTCTCCCCCCCATCTCTCTCTCTCTCTCTCTCTCTCTCTCTCTCCTCTCCATCTCTCTCTCTCCCCCCATCTCTCTCTCTCTCTCTCCCCATCTCTCTCTCTCTCTCCCCATCTCTCTCTCTCTCCCCCATCTCTCTCCCTCTCCCCATCTCCATCTCTCTCCCCATCTCCCCATCTCTCTCTCTCTCCCATCTCCCCATCTCCCCATCTCTCTCTCTCCCCATCTCCCCATCTCTCTCTCTCCCCATCTCTCTCTCTCTCCCATCTCTCTCTCTCCCCATCTCTCTCTCTCCCCATCTCCCCATCTCTCTCTCCCCATCTCCCCATCTCTCTCTCTCCCCCCCATCTCTCTCTCTCCCCATCTCCCCATCTCTCTCTCTCCCCATCTCTCTCTCTCCCCATCTCTCTCTCTCCCCATCTCTCTCTCTCCCCATCTCCCCATCTCTCTCTCCCCATCTCCCCATCTCTCTCTCTCCCCATCTCCCCATCTCTCTCTCTCCCCATCTCCCCATCTCCCCATCTCTCTCTCTCCCCATCTCCCCATCTCCCCATCTCTCTCCATCTCTCTCTCTCCCCATCTCTCTTGCCCTGGAAGTTTATCCAGTGGGAAGCACCTCCTCTAGGAGTATGAATGAGGCTGTTTGAGAAGGTTTGGATCCTAAGCAACCTGCCCTACACATAGTTTGAAGTACAATAGACCAACATAGCTACTGTAGTAGGTCAAAACTGTGTGCTGGAAAACCTTGGTAGAGTATGGGTGGAGTGGGAATTCTGGTGCTCATGTGAATTTCCTTTATTTTTCAGCTTCAGACCAATGCCTTCTTCTCACTTAAAACACTGTTCGGTTTTTAATAAACCTTGTTTTGGTTGTGAAATAATACAAGTATTATTTATGGCTGATCTATTTCATGTGTATTTTGACCAGAGACATTTCTATACTTTTTTTAACCCAGTTATTATTTCATAACAAAAAAAACTGTATTATATTCCGATTGTAACACTCAGTTTTGTTTATTTGCTCCTCCTATAAAGAGCATCGTCTCCGTGTCCCTGTGACAAGAGACGTCTCTAAACGTCATATTTTTTAACATTAATTTCCAGTTCCAAGCCTTATCATTGAACAGGTACCGAGGCTAAGGGTGTTGTCAAGGCAACGACACTAAACATAAGATGCGGTGAACAAACACCACAACAATAGATGAGGTGTGGAGTTTCAGAAGGCTCATCGGAGGGTGTGTGGTTGTGGTATGCACCAGAAACAATACAGTACTGTCATTAGATAATCCGACGAGACAGCTCTGAATCAACCTCATATGGCACAGAAACCAACCCAACTCATATTGCTAACATTCCAGATGGCTGGTTCACTATATTGAGCCAACTAAGTAACTAACAAAGTAACCTACAAAGTGACCTACAAAGTGACCTACAAAGTGACCTACAAAGTAACCTACAAAGTAACCTACAAAGTGACCTACAAAGTGACCTACAAAGTGACCTACAAAGTAACCTACAAAGTGACCTACAAAGTGACCTACAAAGTAATTTGCGTAGTGAATTTTGGCAAGAACTAAATTCAATTTTTCGATCTTGCAACCTTCCGGTCACTGGCCCAATGCTCTAACCACTAGGCTACCCTGCCACATGATGATCACACCGGTTCAGTTTGTTCCTAGCGGAACTCGGCGAAGAGAACATAGTTCCTAAAGTCCTTCACTTGAAAAACAGAGAAAAAAATGAAGAAAAACGGCAATATTCCTGTTGTTTGGCCCTCTTGAGCCACCGTAGCAACAACATAGCCAGAAACACTTTTTTCCAAGTAGTCTCAATCTAAGATTAATTAATTAATCTGTCATTCAATTTAGACATTTTGCCAAGGAGGTCTTAAATCTCGTAATTTTACATCGAGCTAAAATTTTTGGTGCATGAAAACTAGTAATCTCTCGTTGAACTACAAAACAACGCTCCTACTAGGAGTATCACTGACAAAAGGGCATAGACTTGGGTTTGTCTCCAAAAAATAAAACGTGTGTACGAATAACCGACGACACCTGCCGAAGACAAAAACGCACAACAATGTCACAAAATGTTGTCATAATATATACGCCAACTATTTCGGCCGGGAAGCATACGGTAAGCATTACACACACACACACACACACACACACACACACACACAAAGAGAAAACACAACAGTCACTGGACTCAGGTAATAATGTACTCGTCTCAGGTGATAATGTACTGGACTCAGGTGATAATGTCATAAAGACAACAGTCACTGGACTCAGGTAATAATGTACTGGTGTCAGGTGATAATGTACTGGACTCAGGTGATAATGTACTGGACTCAGGTGATAATGTCATAAACACAACAGTCACTGGACTCAGGTAATAATGTACTCGACTCAGGTGATAATGTACTGGACTCAGGTGATAATGTCATAAAGACAACAGTCACCGGACTCAGGTGATAATGTCATAAACACAACAGTCACTGGACTCAGTGACTGGCGTGATCCTGGACAACACCCTGTCGTTCTCAGGTGATAACATGGACGGTGGCCCGTTCCTGTAGGTTCATGCTCTAAAGAACATCACTGCAGAGTAATGTCATAAAGACAACAGACCCTGCCTCACACAGGAAGCGATAATGCGCAGGTCCTAATCCAGGCACTTGTCATCTAAACCAACAGTCACTGGACTCAGGTATTACTGCAACTCGCTGTCAGGTGGCTGGGCTCCCTGGACTGTGCCAATAATGCTGGACTCAGGTGGTAATGTCATAAAGACAACAGTCACTGTACATAAAGACAACAGTCACTGGTCTCAGGTGATAATGTCATAAAGACAACAGTCACTGTAAACCCCTCACTGGACTCAGGTCCAGAACGCCGCAGCCCGTCTGGTGTTCAACCTTCCCAAGTTAATGTCACGTCACCCCGCTCCTCCGTTCTGTCCACTGGCTTCCAGTTGATAGCTGACATCCGCTGGACCATGGTGCTTGCCTACTGGAGCTGTGAGGGGTGAAATGGCGGCACAGGTGATAATGTCATAAACAGTCACTGGACCAGGCTCTGATAATGTCATAAACCCAAACACTGGCACTGGTGTCAGGTGATAATCCACCTCTGGCCTGCTCGCAACAGTCCCTACCACTGATAATGTCATAAACAGCTCCCTGGACTCAGCCCAGTCAAAACTGTCATCGCTGCCCTGGCCCCCAATGGTGGAACAAACTCCCTCACGACGGTCTCAGGACAGCGGAGTCAATCACCACCTTCCGGAGACACCTGAAACCCCACACTGGACTTTAGGGAATACCTAGGATAGGTTAAGTAATCCCTCTCACCCCACCCCCCCTAAGTTTTAGATGCACTATTGTTAAGTGACTGTCCCACTGGATGTCATAAGGTGAATGCACCAATTTGTAAGTCGCTCTGGATAAGAGCGTCTGCTAAATGACTTAAATGTAAAAATGTAATAATGTACTGGTCTCAGGTGATAATGTACTGGACTCAGGTGATAATGTCATAAAGATAACAGTCACCGGACTCAGGTGATAATGTCATAAACACAACAGTCACCGGACTCAGGTGATAATGTCATAAACACAACAGTCACTGGTCTCAGGTGATAATGTACTGGACTCAGGTGATAATGTCATAAAGACAACAGTCACTGGTCTCAGGTGATAATGTACTGGACTCGGGTGATAATGTACTGGACTCGGGTGATAATGTACTGGACTCGGGTGATAATGTACTGGACTCGGGTGATAATGTCATAAAGACAACAGTCACTGGACTCAGGTGAATAATGTACTAGACTCAGGTTATAATGTACTGGACTAAGGTGATAATGTCATAAACACAACAGTCACTGGACTCAGGTAATAATGTACTGGACTCCGGTGATAATGTCATAAACACAACAGTCACTGGACTCAGGTAATAATGTACTGGTGTCAGGTGATAATGTACTGGACTCAGGTGATAATGTACTGGACTCAGGTGATAATGTCATAAAGACAACAGTCACTGGTCTCAGGTGATAATATCATAAACACAACAGTCACTAGACTCAGGTGATAATGTACTGGTCTCAGGTGATAATGTACTGGACTCAGGTGATAATGTCATACAGACAACAGTCACCGTACTCAGGTGATAATGTCATAAACACAACAGTCACTGGACTCGGGTGATAATGTACTGGTCTCAGGTGATAATGTACTGGACTCAGGTGATAATGTCATAAAGACAACAGTCATCGGACTCAGGTGATAATGTCATAAACACAACAGTCACTGGACTCAGGTGATAATGTCATAAACACAACAGTCACTGGACTCAGGTGATAATGTCATAAACTGGTCTCAGGTGTCACTGACTATAATGGACTCAGGTGATAATGCACTGGACTCAGGTGATAATGTCATAAAGAAAACAGTCACTGGACTCAGGTGATAATGTCATAAATACAACAGTCACAGGTCTCAGGTGATAATGTACTGGACTCAGGTGATAATGTCATAAACACAACAATCGCTGGGCTCAGGTGATAATGTACTGGACTCAGGTGATAATGTCATAAAGACAACAGTCACTGGTCTCAGGTGATAATGTACTGGACTCAGGTGATAATGTACTGGACTCAGGTGATAATGACATAAAGACAACAGTCACTGGTCTCAGGTGATAATGTACTGGACTTGGGTGATAATGTACTGGACTCGGGTGATAATGCACTGGGCTCGGGTGGTAATGTACTGGGCTCGGGTGGTAATGTACTGGGCTCGGGTGGTAATGTACTGGGCTCGGGTGGTAATGTACTGGACTCGGGTGGTAATGTCATAAATACAACAGTCACGGGTCTCAGGTGATAATGTCATAAATACAACAGTCACTGGTCTCAGGTGATAATATCATAAACACAACAGTCACTAGACTCAGGTGATAATGTACTGGTCTCAGGTGATAATGTACTGGACTCAGGTGATAATGTCATAAAGACAACAGTCACCGGACTCAGGTGATAATGTCATAAACACAACTGTCACCGGACTCAGGTGATCATGTACTGGTCTCAGGTGATAATGTACTGGACTCAGGCGATAATGTCATAAGGACAACAGTCACCGGACTCAGGTGATAATGTCATAAACACAACAGTCACTGGACTCAGGTGATAATGTACTGGTCTCAGGTGATAATGTACTGGACTCAGGTGATAATGTCATAAAGACAACAGTCACTGGACTCAGGTGATAATGTCATAAACATAACTGTCACCAGACTTGGGTGATAATGTACTGGACTCAGGTGATAATGCACTGGACTCAGGTGATAATGTCATAAAGACAACAGTCACTGGACTCAGGTGATAATGTACTGGACTCAGGTGATAATGTCATAAAGACAACAGTCACTGATCTCAGGTGATAATGTACTGGACTCAGGTGATAATGTACTGGACTCCGGTGATAATGTCATAAAGACAACAGTCACTGGTCTCAGGTGATAATGTACTGGACTTGGGTGATAATGTACTGGACTCGGGTGATAATGTACTAGACTTGGGTGATAATGTACTGGACTCGGGTGATAATGTACTGGACTCGGGTGATAATGTCATAAAGACAACAGTCACTGGACTCAGGTAATAATGTACTGGACTCTGGTGATAATGTCATAAACACAACAGTCACTGGACTCAGGTAATAATATACTGGTGTCAGGTGATAATGTACTGGACTCAGGTGATAATGTACTGGACACAGGTGATAATGTCATAAAGACAACAGTCACTGGTCTCACGTGATAATATCATAAACACAACAGTCACTGGACTCAGGTGATAATGTACTGGACTCAGGTGATAATGTCATAAAGACAACAGTCACTGGTCGCAGGTGATAATGTCATAAACACAACAGTCACTGGACTCAGGTGATAATGGCATAAAGACAACAGTCACTGGACTCAGATGATAATGTACTAGACTCAGGTGATAATGTCATAAAGACAACAGTCACTGGACTCAGGTGATAATGTCATAAACACAACAGTCACTGGACTCAGGTGATAATGTACTGGACTCCGGTGATAATGTCATAAAGACAACAGTCACTGGTCTCAGGTGATAATGTCATAAACACGACAGTCACTGGACTCAGGTAATAATGTACTGGTGTCAGGTGATAATGTACTGGACTCAGGTGATAATGTACTGGTCTCAGGTGATAATGTACTGGACTCAGGTGATAATGTCATAAACACAACAGTCACTGGACTCAGGCGATAATGTACTGGTCTCAGGTGATAATGTACTGGACTCAGGTGATAATGTCATAAACACAACAGTCACTGGACTCAGGTGATAATGTCATAAACAACAGTCACTGGACTCAGGTGATAATGTACTGGACTCAGGTAATAATGTCATAAAGACAACAGTCACTGGACTCAGGTGATAATGTCATAAACACAACAGTCACTGGACTCAGGTGATAATATACTGGACTCAGGTAATAATGTCATAAAGACAACAGTCACTGGACTCAGGTGATAATGTACTGGTCTCAGGTGATAATGTACTGGACTCAGGCGATAATGTCATAAGGACAACAGTCACCATACTCAGGTGATAATGTCATAAGGACAACAGTCACTGGACTCAGGTGATAATGTACTGGGGGCTTTATGAATAAATTCCTTAAATTGGATGTTCATCTCAAGGGTGAAACTAGCCTTACATAGGACGCCTTATGGCTAGGGTCAAATGTGTGACGTTATCGTATTCATTCCAGAAACATGCAATAGACCTACAACTGTGGAAAAATGGGGGTTAGGTATAGAAAGGTCATATAAAACATTCCAACTATAGTTACCTTACCTGCGCAACGCTGAACAAGCTCAGTCACCGCTGTCTCTCTTCTACGGACCGCACACTGTTGACAAAGGTTTTTCTCTTCGTTTCAGTCCAAAACACTTTTATTGCACTGCAACAATCAACAAAGTATCTGTTCAAATGTTCTGAACAGCAGTGAGTCAGTCTGTCCGAACTTTGCTCCGCAGCAGGTGGACGACTGGTCCGTAGCTCTAATGGCCAAGGCGACACGTAGCCTCCTATGTTGACACCAGAGCGATCGGAAGTTACGGTACTTTCTGTGTTGGTATTAAAGTGGTATGTAAATGCATATATATATATATATACACGTTGCTCCTGTGGTCGCTGTTGACATCGGGCAGCGCAGACCGAAGACAGTTAGGGAAGGAGCCAGAGAGAGCAGCTGAGTGACAGGTGAGTGTGCGGGAAGGGGAGGAGCACAGCCGTCTTGGGGGCGGGGTATAGCATTCCAGACAGTGATGATCTATTATATTGACCAGACAGTGATGATCTATTATATTGACCAGACAGTGATGATCTATTATATTGACCAGACAGTAATGATCTATTATATTGACCAGACAGTGATGATCTATTATATTGACCAGACAGTGATCATCTATTATAGTGACCAGACAGTGATCATCTATTATATTGACCAGACAGAGATGATCTATTATATTGACCAGACAGTGATGATCTATTATATTGTCAAGATAGTCGAGGGACCACTGGAATAATTAAAATACATGTCCTCAATGATGGAAAGTAGGCGGGACCATTCTCGCCAATGAGATTGCAGATATGCGAAAAGTCTTTTTTTTTTGCTGAGATTGTTGAATTTGGACAACAAAAAATATAATTTATAATTTTGCTACGTGAGGATTATGTGATCAAATAAAAGTTTAATAGTGATTAGGTTGTAATGAATGCACTGATTGATAGATTTGGACTCACACATAGCCACAAAGATGTTTGGGGAGCAAAGTAAATATTTGCCCGTGCTACAGATGGCTATACACACGACTAGTAAAGAAAGGCCTACCAATTTGATGAAGACAAAAAAAAACATTTTCACTATTTTACACATTGTAGAATAATAGTGAAGACATCAAAACTATAAAATAACGCATATGGATTCATGTAGTAACCCCCAAAAAGTGTTAAACAAATCTAAATAGATGTTATATTTACTTTACTTATATAAATATGAGTGGGGGAAATCCATAATGTCAACACAGTGCATGAGGGCCTTGCATTAAATAGGACACATTTCAAAAAATAACTGTAGACAAAAACACTCCAGTATCCATGCATTTGTAGTTTGATTTTCTTCCTAATTAATATATTCTTTTAACATTTACTGGCTGCAATGTAAAGTCAATATTTCGTCTCCAAGTGTATGAGAGGCGAGAACAGCTTTAAGTAGCTGGCAGAAAGAAAGAGGAGCAACAGTGCCCTGGTTTCGATGACACAGACAGGTAACAACGATTGCTTGCTCGTTGTTCAGGTAGTTCTCTGTGTCCTTTTTACAAATTACCTCGTTGAAGTCGCATAGGTTTCTGTCACAACAGAGCAAAAATTACTAGCCTGAATCCAAACTCGGTTGTTCCATTTCACGTCACGGTTTCAGTCTCTAAGTGAAAACCAGTTGAGCCTCTACGTCTGTAATGAAGGGGCCTTATTTCCATAAGGGGGCAATAGAAAGAAGCATGACTGAATTAAAAACTGTGAACTAGAAATAATATCTTAAGTAACGATATTTTATAGGTGAGAGGTTGTCCTGCTAGCCCGGGTGTCAGTCGGTTAAATCCTTCATTTGTTTTATATATTTTTTGGTTACAGGTACATTATCCATGTCAAATTGTAAGTGAATAAATACCCTTAGAAAAGAACACAACTGTTAAGAAATACAGTTTAATAATAAATAAACATTCAGTATCAACAGGAAAAGAAAAACATAAAAGTCTCCCAACATCTTCACTATTATTATTCAATGTAGAAACTAGTACAACATTAAGAAAAACCCTGGATTGAGAAGTTGTATCCAAACTTTAGACTGGTACTGTACAGATATTTTACATTTTACCTTTTAAATGCATATTTGACATGTTTTGTATAAAGCAGTCACATAACACTAATACATTACCAAACCTCAGCTCTTTAATCCCACCTCTCCCATCCCACCTATCACCATAGACCTCAGCTGTTTAATCCCACCTCTCCCATCCCACCTATCACCATAGACCTCAGCTGTTTAATCCCACCTCTCCCATCCCACCTATCACCATAGACCTCAGCTGTTTAATCCCACCTCTCTCATCCCACCTATCACCATAGACCTCAGCTCTTTAATCCCACCTCTCCCATCCCACCTATCACCATAGACCTCAGCTGTTTAATCCCACCTCTCCCATCCCACCTATCACCATAGACCTCAGCTCTTTAATCCCACCTCTCTCATCCCACCTATCACCATAGACCTCAGCTCTTTAATCCCACCTCTCTCAGCCCATCCCACCTATCACCATTGACCTCAGCTCTTTAATCCCACCTCTCCCATCCCACCTATCACCATAGACCTCAGCTCTTTAATCCCACCTCTCCCATCCCACCTATCACCATAGACCTCAGCTGTTTAATCCCACCTCTCCCATCCCACCTATCACCATAGACCTCAGCTGTTTAATCCCACCTCTCCCATCCCACCTATCACCATAGACCTCAGCTGTTTAATCCCACCTCTCTCATCCCACCTATCACCATAGACCTCAGCTCTTTAATCCCACCTCTCCCATCCCACCTATCACCATAGACCTCAGCTGTTTAATCCCACCTCTCCCATCCCACCTATCACCATAGACCTCAGCTCTTTAATCCCACCTCTCTCATCCCACCTATCACCATAGACCTCAGCTCTTTAATCCCACCTCTCTCAGCCCATCCCACCTATCACCATTGACCTCAGCTCTTTAATCCCACCCGCTCAGCCCATCCCACCTATCACCATAGACCTCAGCTCTTTAATCCCACCCCCTCAGCCCATCCCACCTATCACCATAGACCTCAGCTCTTTAATCCCACCCCCTCAGCCCATCCCACCTATCACCATAGACCTCAGCTCTTTAATCCCACCCCCTCAGCCCATCCCACCTATCACCATAGACCTCAGCTCTTTAATCCCAACCCCTCAGCCCATCCCACCTATCACCATAGACCTCAGCTCTTTAATCCCACCTCTCTCAGCCCATCCCACCTATCACCATAGACCTCAGCTCTTTAATCCCACCCCCTCAGCCCATCCCACCTATCACCATAGACCTCAGCTCTTTAATCCCACCCCCTCAGCCCATCCCACCTATCACCATAGACCTCAGCTCTTTAATCCCAACCCCTCAGCCCATCCCACCTATCACCATAGACCTCAGCTCTTTAATCCCACCTCTCTCAGCCCATCCCACTTATCACCATAGACCTCAGCTCTTTAATCCCACCTCTCTCAGCCCATCCCACCTATCACCATAGACCTCAGCTCTTTAATCCCACCCCTCAGCCCATCCCACCTATCACCATAGACCTCAGCTCTTTAATCCCACCTCTCTCAGCCCATCCCACCTATCACCATAGACCTCAGCTCTTTAATCCCACCTCTCTCAGCCCATCCCACCTATCACCATAGACCTCAGCTCTTTAATCCCACCTCTCTCAGCCCATCCCACCTATCACCATAGACCTCAGCTCTTTAATCCCACCTCTCTCAGCCCATCCCACCTATCACCATAGACCTCAGCTCTTTAATCCCACCTCTCTCAGCCCATCCCACCTATCACCATAGACCTCAGCTCTTTAATCCCACCCCCTCAGCCCATCCCACCTATCACCATAGACCTCAGCTCTTTAATCCCACCCCCTCAGCCCATCCCACCTATCACCATAGACCTCAGCTCTTTAATCCCACCCCCTCAGCCCATCCCACCTATCACCATAGACCTCAGTTCTTTAACAGAGAACTAACCAAATAACATGGAAAACAGTCAGAAAAAAGTTTGTTGTTCTTAATGTATGAGGGTTCACAGACTAATTAGCCCTGGTGGGAATTGTCCTATATGGATAGGGCCACATTGATACGTATCTTCCAGAAGAAAAATGAAAAGTATTTGCATAACGATGGTAGCAATTCAAAGGGAACAGTTTAGAGATAATCAAATTATTAGACCGAAGGTGAGGACACAACAGTTCACCTGACACAAGACTGAATCCCAAAACATTAACTCTGTTGATTTGATGTATATTTTACATTGACTGTACTTTTCACAGCATTTGTTGATAAGGACATGTGAAAATACTCTGGATACATTCAGTAACATGATCAGATTATTCCTGGGAAATGTGGGGGTAGAAACAACATAAGACAGAACAATGACAAAGGGTTTGAGTGAGAGGACTAACCGGTGTCTATCCTATACAGAACATCGGTCTCAATCCACTCCCTACCTCTCCCCACTCCCTACCTCTCCCTACCTCTCCCTACTCCATACCTCTCCCTACCTCTCCCCACTCCCTACCTCCCCCTACTCCCTACCTCTCCCTACTCCCTACCTCTCCCTACTCCCTACCTCTCCCTACTCCCTACCTCTCCCCACTCCCTACCTCTCCCTACTCCCTACCTCCCCCTACTCCCTACCTCTCCCTACCTCTCCCTACTCCATACCTCTCCCTACCTCTCCCTACTCCCTACCTCTCCCTACCTCTCCCTACCTCTCCCTACTCCCTACCTCTCCCAACTCCCTACCTCTCCCCACTCCCTACCTCTCCCTACTCCCTACCTCTCCCCACTCCCTACCTCTCCCCACTCCCTACCTCTCCCCACTCCCTACCTCTCCCCACTCCCTACCTCCCCCTACTCCCTACCTCTCCCTACTCCCTACCTCCCCCTACTCCCTACCTCTCCCTACTCCATACCTCTCCCTACCTCTCCCTACCCCTCTCCCTACCTCTCCCTACCTCCCCTACCTCCTCCCCCCACTCCCTACCTCTCCCTACTCCCTACCTCTCCCCACTCCCTACCTCTCCCCACTCCCTACCTCTCCCTACCTCTCCCTACCTCTCCCTACCTCTCCCTACTCCCTACCTCTCCCCACTCCCTACCTCTCCCTACTCCCTACCTCTCCATACTCCCTACCTCTCCCTACCTCTCCCTACCTCTCCCTACCTCTCCCTACTCCCTACCTCTCCCCACTCCCTACCTCCCCCTACTCCCTACCTCTCCCTACTCCCTACCTCTCCCTACTCCCTACCTCTCCCTACCTCTCCCTACTCCCTACCTCTCCCTACTCCCTACCTCTCCCTACTCCCTATACTCCCTACCTCTCCCTACTCCCTATACTCCCTACCTCTCCCTACGTCTCCCTACTCCCTACCTCTCCCTACTTCTCCCTACTCCCTACCTCTCCCTACTTCTCCCTACTCCCTACCTCTCCCTACTCCCTACCTCTCCCTACCTCTCCCTACTCCCTACCTCTCCCTACTCCCTACCTCTCCCTACCTCTCCCCTACTCCCTACCTCTCCCTACTCCCTACCTCTCCCTACTCCCTACCTCTCCCTACTCCCTACTCCCTACTCCCTACCTCTCCCCACTCCTACCTCTCCCTACCTCTCCCTACTCCCTACCTCTCCCTACTCCCTACCTCTCCCTACCTCTCCCTACTCCCTACCTCTCCCTACCTCTCCCCACTCCCTACCTCTCCCTACTCCCTACCTCCCCCTACTCCCTACCTCTCCCTACTCCCTACCTCTCCCTACTCCCTACCTCTCCCTACCTCTCCCTACCTCTCCCTACTCCCTACCTCTCCCTACTCCCTACCTCTCCCCACTCCCTACCTCTCCCCACTCCCTACCTCTCCCCACTCCCTCCCCACCTCTCCCTACTCCCTACCTCCCCTACTCCCTACCTCTCCCTACCCCTACCTCCCTACCCTACCCCCTACCTCTCCCTACTCCATCCTACCTCTCCCTACTCCCTACCTCTCCCTACCTCTCCCTACTCCCTACCTCTCCCTACCTCTCCCTACCTCTCCCTACTCCCTACCTCTCTCCCTACCTCTCCCCTACTCCCTACCTCTCCCCACTCCCTACCTCTCCCCTACTCCCTACCTCTCCCCTTACTCCCTACTCCCCTACTACCTACCTCTCCCTACTCCCTACCTCTCCCTACTCCCTACCTCTCCCTACTCCCTACCTCTCCCTACTCCCTACCTCTCCCTACTCCCTACCTCTCCCTACCTCTCCCTACTCCCTACCTCCTACTCCCTACCTCTCCCTACTCCCTACCTCTCCCTACTCCCTATACTCCCTACCTCTCCCTACTCCCTACTCCCTACCTCTCCCTACTTCTCCCTACTCCCTACCTCTCCCTACTTCTCCCTACTCCCTACTCCCTACCTCTCCCTACTCCCTACCTCTCCCTACCTCTCCCTACTCCCTACCTCTCCCTACTCTCCCTACCTCTCTCCCTACTCTCCCTCCCCCCTACTCCCCACCCCTACCTCTCCCCACTCCCTACCTCCCCCTACCCTACTCCCTACTCCCTACCTCTCCCCTACTCCCTACCTCTCCCTACTCCCTACCTCTCCCTACTCCCTACCTCTCCCTACTCCCTACCTCCCCTACTCCCTACTCCCTACCTCTCCCTACTCCCTACCTCCCTACTCCCTACCTACTCCCTACCTCCCTATACTCTCCCTACCTCTCCCTACTCCCTACCTCTCCCAACTCCCTACCTCTCCCTACTCCCTACCTCTCCCAACTCCCTACCTCTCCCCCACTCCCTACCTCTCCCCACTCCCTACCTCTCCCCACTCCCTACCTCTCCCCACTCCCTACCTCTCCCCACTCCCTACCTCCCCCTACTCCCTACCTCTCCCTACTCCCTACCTCCCCCTACTCCCTACCTCTCCCTACTCCATACCTCTCCCTACCTCTCCCTACTCCCTACCTCTCCCTACCTCTCCCTACCTCTCCCTACCTCTCCCTACTCCCTACCTCTCCCCACTCCCTACCTCTCCCTACTCCCTACCTCTCCCCACCTCCCCCACTACCTCTCCCCACTCCCCTCTCCCTACCTCTCCCTACCTCTCCCTACCTCTCCCTACTCCCTACCTCTCCCCACTCCCTACCTCTCCCTACTCCCTACCTCTCCCTACTCCCTACCTCTCCCTACCTCTCCCTACCTCTCCCTACTCCCTACCTCTCCCCACTCCCTACCTCCCCCTACTCCCTACCTCTCCCTACTCCCTACCTCTCCCTACTCCCTACCTCTCCCTACCTCTCCCTACTCCCTACCTCTCCCTACTCCCTATACTCCCTACCTCTCCCTACTCCCTATACTCCCTACCTCTCCCTACGTCTCCCTACTCCCTACCTCTCCCTACTTCTCCCTACTCCCTACCTCTCCCTACTTCTCCCTACTCCCTACATCTCCCTACTCCCTACCTCTCCCTACCTCTCCCTACTCCCTACCTCTCCCTACTCCCTACCTCTCCCTACCTCTCCCTACTCCCTACCTCTCCCTACTCCCTACCTCTCCCTACTCCCTACCTCTCCCTACTCCCTACTCCCTACTCCCTACCTCTCCCCACTCCTACCTCTCCCTACCTCTCCCTACTCCCTACCTCTCCCTACTCCCTACCTCTCCCTACCTCTCCCTACTCCCTACCTCTCCCTACCTCTCCCCACTCCCTACCTCTCCCTACTCCCTACCTCCCCCTACTCCCTACCTCTCCCTACTCCCTACCTCTCCCTACTCCCTACCTCTCCCTACTCCCTACCTCTCCCTACTCCCTACCTCTCCCCCCTACTCCCCTACCTCTCCCCCACTCCCTACCTCTCCCCACTCCCTACCTCTCCCCACTCCCTACCTCTCCCCACTCCCTACCTCTCCCTACTCCCTACCTCCCCCTACTCCCTACCTCTCCCTACTCCCTACCTCCCCCTACTCCCTACCTCTCCCTACCTCTCCCTACTCCATACCTCTCCCTACCTCTCCCTACTCCCTACCTCTCCCTACCTCTCCCTACTCCCTACCTCTCCTACCTCTCCCTACTCCCTCCTCTCCCTACCTCTCCCCTACTCCCTACCTCTCCCCACTCCCTACCTCCCCCACTCCCTACCTCTCCCCACTCCCTACCTCTCCCCTACTCCCTACCTCTCCCTACTCCCTACCTCCCCCTACTCCCTACCTCTCCCTACTCCCTACCTCTCCCTACTCCCTACCTCTCCTCCCTACCTCTCCCTACTCCCTATACTCCCTACCTCTCCCTACTCCCTACCTCTCCCTACTCCCTACCTCTCCCTACTCTCTACTACTCCCTACCTCTCCCTACCTCCCTACTCCCTACTCCCTCTCCCTACTTCTCCCTACTCCCTACCTCTCCCTACCTCTCCCTACTCCCTACTCCCTACCTCTCCCTACTCCCTACCTCTCCCTACCTCTCCCTACTCCCTACCTCTCCCTACTCCCTACCTCTCCCTACCTCTCCCTACTCCCTACCTCTCCCCACTCCCTACCTCTCCCCACTCCCTACCTCTCCCTACTCCCTACCTCCCCCTACTCCCTACCTCTCCCTACTCCCTACCTCTCCCTACTCCCTACCTCTCCCTACTCCCTACCTCTCCCTACCTCTCCCTACTCCCTACCTCTCCCTACTCCCTATACTCCCTACCTCTCCCTACTCCCTACCTCTCCCTACTCCCTATACTCCCTACCTCTCCCTACGTCTCCCTACTCCCTACCTCTCCCTACTTCTCCCTACTCCCTACCTCTCCCTACTTCTCCCTACTCCCTACTCCCTACCTCTCCCTACTCCCTACCTCTCCCTACCTCTCCCTACTCCCTACCTCTCCCTACTCCCTACCTCTCCCTACCTCTCCCTACTCCCTACCTCTCCCTACTCCCTACCTCTCCCTACCTCTCCCTACTCCCTACCTCTCCCTACTCCCTACTCCCTACTCCCTACCTCTCCCCACTCCTACCTCTCCCTACCTCTCCCTACTCCCTACCTCTCCCTACTCCCTACCTCTCCCTACCTCTCCCTACTCCCTACCTCTCCCTACCTCTCCCTACTCCCTACCTCTCCCTACTCCCTACTTCTCCCTACCTCTCCCTACTCCCTACCTCTCCCTACTTCTCCCTACCTCTCCCCACTCCCTACCTCTCCCTACTCCCTACCTCTCCCTACCTCTCCCTACTCCCTACCTCTCCCTACTCCCTACCTCTCCCTACTCCCTACCTCTCCCTACTCCCTACCTCCCCCTACTCCCTACCTCCCCCTACTCCCTACCTCCCCCTACTCCCTACCTCTCCCTACTCCCTACCTCTCCCTACTCCCTACTCCCTACCACTCCCCCTAGGCCCTGTCCCTCCGGTGTTTGCATAATATAACCAATATGTGGGAATATCCACTACAAAGCAATAGATACATTGAAGAGTTAGGGCCAATCGGGGTTAACATTGAACAGATGGGCCAATCGGGGGTTAACATTGAAGAGTTAGGGCCAATCGGGGGTTAACATTGAAGAGTTAGGGCCAATCGGGGGTTAACATTGAAGAGTTAGGGCCAATCGGGGGTTAACATTGAAGAGTTAGGGCCAATCGGGGGTTAACATTTAAGAGTTAGGGCCAATCGGGGGTTAACATTGAAGAGTTAGGGCCAATCGGGGGTTAACATTGAACAGATGGGCTAACGTACCGCTTAGACGGACACTGGAGGTCCATCTTCTATACAGGCTGTTGTTTGCATGTCCATTTCAACGTAGCCTATAGATGTGATGCGCGTTCGGGAAAGTATTCAGACCCCTCAACTTTTTCCACATTTTGTTATTTTACTTTTTTCTCTCTCTCATCAATCTACACAGAATGACATCACAATACTCCATAATGACATCACAATACCCCATAATGACATCACAATTACCCAATCATGACAAAGCAAAAAAAACTTTTGTTTTTGTTTTTTTAGAAATGTTTGGCAAATATATATATATATATTTTTAAGTAAAACACAAATACCTGATTTACATTAGTATTCAGAGCCTTTGCTATGAGACTCTAAATTGAGTTCAGGTTGCATCCTGTTTCCATTGATCATCCCTGAGATGTTTCAACAACTTGATTGGAGTCCAACTGTGATAAATTCAATTGATTGGACATGATTTGGAAACACACCTGTCTATATATAAGGTCCTACAGTTGACAGAGCAAAGACCAAGCCACGAGGTCAAAGGAATTGTCCGTAGAGCTCCGGGACAGGATACCACTAGCATTCTGAATGCTATTGGTAGTGAAGGTTTGGTAGTGAAGGTTTGGTAGTGAAGGAGGGGTAGTGAAGGGTTGGTAGTGAAGGAGTGGTAGTGAAGGAGTGGAGGTGAAAATTTGGTAGTGAAGGTTTGGTAGTGAAGGTTTGGTAGTGAAGGAGTGGTAGTGAAGGTTTGGTAGTGAAGGACTGGTAGTGAAGGACTGGTAGTGAAGAACGGGTAGTGAAAGTTTGGTAGTGAAGGAGTGGTAGTGAAGGTTTGGTAGTGAAGGACTGGTAGTGAAAGTTTGGTAGTGAAGGAGTGGTAGTGAAGGTTTGGTAGTGAAAGACTAGTAGTGAAAGTTTGGTAGTGAAGGAGTGGTAGTGAAGGTTTGGTAGTGAAGGTTTGGTAGTGAAGGTTTGGTAGTGAAGGTTTGGTAGTGAAGGTTTGGTAGTGAAGGTTTGGTAGTGAAGGTTTGGTAGTGAAGGAGTGGTAGTGAAGGTTTGGTAGTGAAGGTTTGGTAGTGAAGGAGTGGAAGGAGATTCTGGAGGTGCTGTCTGTGCAGCTATAATTGATGGGGTCAGGAGTAGACACTGAAAGACAGAAATGAGCACAGACATTAGGCTACATATCAGCGGAATTATCCAGAGGGACTTACAATAACTGTAAGTAGGGTTAAAAAAACAACAACAACTAAGAAACGACATTTCACAGTCATTGGAAAATGAAAACCTTCGTTAAATCCTTGTTCAGTGTGGAACGTTCAGACTTAACCCATTACCAATCTCTTCGGCAGAAGTGGTCAGTCAGATATTTTACCCACAATCTCTTCGGCAGAAGTGGTCAGTCAGATATTTTACCCACAATCTCTTCCGTCTTTGAAAGGAAAACGCGAGGTCTGGCCCTGACGTCATAGCACTAGAAGGCGGTATACAGTGACGCTTGGAATGAATAAAAACCTGGATCAATAATTCACAAAGTCTCTGAAGAACCACGGGAGCTTATTTCATTCACGGACAATAGAGCAGACAGAAGGGAGCGACGCTCAGTGCAGGCAGGCCATTCACAACACAATGCCAATTCACAACACTTGGTGACTGGTGGGAGAGGTCTATTAGCCTACTTTAAATAGGCCAAGATAAAATGGCAACAAAATCATTAAAGGGATGATGAACTCCTGGATACCATGTTAATGTCTCTGCGTCCAGTATGAAGGAAGTTAAGAGGTAGCCAATGCTAACTAGCGTTAGCGCAATGACTGGAAGTGTATTAAGTATCTGCTAGCATGCTAATAAATACCTATAGACGTTTAGTCATTGGGTATCTGCTGCTAGTAGATACCTATAGACTCATTGGGTATCTGCTGCTAGTAGATACCTATAGTCTTTTTATTTAACCTTTATTTAACTAGGCAAGTCAGTTAAGAACAAATTCTTATTTACAATGACGGTCTACCCCGGGCCAACCCTAACCCGGACGACACTGGGCCAGTTGTGCCCTATGGGACTCCCAATCACGGCCGGTTGTGATACACCCTGGAATCGAACCAAGGTCTGTAGTGACACCTCTAGCACTGAGACACAGTGCCTTAGACCACCGTGATACAGCCTGGAATCGAACCAAGGTCTGTAGTGACGCCTCTAGCACTGAGATACAGTGCCTTAGACCGCTGAGCCACTCAGGAGGCCATATTAAAAGGGCCTCAATAACAAAATCCCAAAGTATCTGTTTTAATTATTAAATCACAAAAACAAAACGAATTGAATAAATATGAATCATATCAACAGATAGCTACGTGAGTATTATGGACACGGCAAATAGATAACTAACCTGGTGAATCTAGCCAGTGTGGCCAGACCTAGGACCCCTCCCAGTCCGTAAACACTGAGCAGTATGGCGTTGATGATGACGTCAGCATGCATCACGTACAGCTGCCATACCAGGAAGTAGACGGACAACAGGGCCGTAGCCACCGTCATGGCCAGGTTAGCCCACATATAACCCTCCGTCTCCTGCAGGTTACCCCTCACACCTGGAAGGAAGTGGGTGGGGAAGGGGGGGAGTGGGAGACATAGCACAGGGTCCTTTGCCGTCCAGAATTTCCTCCCAAGAGCAGTATAGGTCGATCCCACGACAGCGGGAGAGGAAAATATTTTGGGTATCTCAGATTTTTCTGGCAATTCTCACATTGGAACTTCGTTGAGAGGAAGGATGTTTGAAATTATTTGTACATTTGTTACAAGAATGTTGTCTGTTTCATGTACGGTTCACAGATCATAGGGTCTGGCAGGAGGCATGTACAGGACTATAAAGGGCCTAAAATGGCATCGTGATGTTCTAAAAAATTATTTTGTGATACAAATGTAAAAAGCATTTCAAACATCCTTCCTTCCAATGAAGTCATTATGTGAGAATATCCAGAAAAATCTGAGAGAAAAAATATTTTCTGCTCCCGCTGGCGTGAAGTCACCCTTTAATAAGAGGCTGAAATCTCATTCCATCTATTGGCACAATGGACAGTTTTTAACATCTCGTCCCGTGTTTTATGATTCTGATCATCTGGACCAGTCCAGTGACTGCTGTGAAAGGACAGCTGACAACATAGGAAAGTCTGTGTGACAGCTTGGAGAGACAGCTGACCGGAGGGAATAGACCCCACTGGGGCTGTCATGGGTTAGCTACCCATGTTGGCAGTCTCCGACGCTGTTTCAGTATGTTGGAGACACCCACTAAGTGCTACTGAAAGTCAACAAAGGAACATACCCCTAGAGCCTGCGAGAGCTGGGGCGCAAGATGGCTCAACGACTGATCACACGGTTACGGACCAAGGAACGGAAACGACTACGAGTAGGAACACAGCACATGAGATAACCATAACAGCAGCAGGACACACACTTCAGGTGTGCAGCTGTGGTTGGGAGAGAGTAACATCGGCAAGGGGGTTAAGGATCCATCAAGGGAGGAAAAGGTGCTTGGGAGAGCAGAGACAGGGACCTCGCATTGACCAGTACTTCTTACGAAGCAGCCAGTCAAATCAGTCGAATGAAGCACAGCGACGGGACGCAAACCAAAGTTCGCAGAGCATCAGCACCCCTGTAACTGAGGAGGATAACACAAGCAGAGAAATGCCGGTGGATGAACTCACCCAACCACAGAGACCTCTAAAAGAGGAAAAGATCAAAGGGCACAGACCGAGTGTGAAGTGGCCCAAAGCCGTTGAAAAGAGAGAGTGGGAAACAATCAACGACCTGACAAAAATCTTGGAACAACAGGTAGGAACAGCAGAGAAAAAGCTTGAAAGGATGGGAGACATTATCTACCACTACGGAGAAGAGCGCTTTGGAGTAAACGAAAGGAGAAGTGGCAAGACACCACCCCCGCCAGCCAAATCTAGGAGACAGCAGGAGATCGAGATACTTGTCAGAGAGAGAAGGCAGCTGAGGAAGCAGTGGAAGAAGGCCTCTGATGCAGAGAGAGAAGGGCTCATGCTACTCCAAGCAGACATTAAATGTCGGCTGGCAACCTTGCGAAGAGCGGAAAACTTAAGGAAACTTCGTAGGAAGAAGGTACACTCAAGAACACGGTTCTATAAAAAAAACTTTAAGTTTGTCAAAGATCTCTTCGCAAAGGAAAAGTGCGGAATCCTAAAAACTCCAAAGCCTGAACAGGAAGAACATCTGGAAAATGTCCACCAGGACATGAAAAGGCATGAGCAGATGGTCATCCCACATGACATCCCACCTATTCAACCACCAGAATTCAATCTGGACACTGACCCTCCAAAATGGAGGGAAGTAGAGAACGTTGTCCGAAGAGCAAGAGCGGCCTCTGCTCCTGGGCCTAATGGAGTACCATACAAGCTCTACAAGAACGCCCCGGATGTTCTACGCTTTCTTTGGAGGCTCATGAGGATAGTTTGGCAGAAGGAAATAATACCAAAGGCATGGCGAAGGGCTGGTGGTGTGCTAATCCCGAAAGAGAAGGATGCGACAGACATCAGTCAATTCCGACCAATCTCCCCTTCTCAACGTCGAAGGGTAGATCTTTTTTCAGTATAATAGCACAGAGGCTGTCCACTTATCTGGAAAGGAACAAGTACATTGATACATCTGTACAGAAAGCAGGCATTCCTGGTTTCTCTGGTTGCCTGGAACATACTAGTATGATTTGGCACCAGATCCAAACAGCTAAGAAGGACAAGAGAGACCTCTATGTCATCTTCCTCGACCTGGCCAATGCCTTTGGCTCAGTTCCCCACGAACTCCTCTGGGAATCCTTCAACATTTTCCACGTACCAGAACCCATCATTACACTGGTAAAGGCCTATTTCCAAGACCTGCAATTGTGTTTCACAACAGCTGACTTCACAACAACATGGCAGCGCTTGGAAGTAGGCATAATGGCAGGCTGTACAATTTCTCCTCTGGCCTTCACTATAGCCATGGAAGTCATCATCAGGGCATCGAGATGGGTGGTCGGCGGTGAGAGAACTAAGGAAGGGCTCCCTCCCACCTATCCGAGCATACATGGATGACATGACTATACTGACCACCACTGCAGCATGCACCAGGCGACTACTTGCAAAACTGCAGGATAACATCAAGTGGGCCCGGATGAAAATCAAGCCAAGCAAATCTCGAAGCATCTCCATAGTCAAGGGACAGCTTAAAGATGTGAGGTTCTGCATTGGAGATGACCCGATACCAACGGTATCTGAGCAACCCATCAAGAGCCTGGGTAGATGGTACAACGAAAGCCTCCGGGATAAAGATCAAGTGCAGCAAGTAAGGCAGGACATCGCCGACGGTCTTGAGAATATCAACAAGACCCTACTGCCTGGGAGGCTCAAGCTTTGGTGCCTACAGTTTGGACTTCTCCCCCGGGTAATGTGGCCACTCACCGTCTATGAGGTCCCAATAACAACAGTGGAGAATATGGAGCGAACCATTACCTCATACGTGAAGAAATGGCTGGGTGTCCCACGATGCCTGAGTAACATCGGCCTCTATGGCAAAGGGGTACTTGAACTACCTCTTACAAGTCTAACGGAGGAGTACAAGTGCTCTAAAGTAAGACTTCAGATGACATTGAAGGACTCCAAAGACCAGACCATTAGCAAGGCTGCACCTCTCCTACAAACTGGACGGAAATGGACATCATCCAAGGCTGTGCAGCAAGCAACATCAGCCCTGAGACACCAAGACATTGTGGGGAATATCCAGCATGGAAGAGGAGGCTTTGGCCTGGCAGCAAGCAAACCAACGTTCCATAAGGCAACAACATCTGAACGCAGGAAGCTGGTGGTCGAGGAGGTGCGCAGACAGGAGGAGACTGCAAGAAGTGCAAAGGCTGTCTCTCTTGCTAAACAAGGGCAATGGACGCGGTGGGAAGGCCTGGAGAGGAGAAAGATCAACTGGAGTGAGCTTTGGCAAATGGAGGCAAGCAACATCAGCTTCATCATAAGAGCTGTTTATGATGTGCTTCCAACACCAAGAAATCTACATCAATGGTATGGCGAGGACTCGACCTGCCCCCTCTGCCCAGCTCCAGCGACTCTCAGGCATATAATGACAGGTTGCAAGACCAGCCTCTCACAAGGCCGCTACACCTGGAGGCACAATCAGGTCCTCAAGAGCCTGGCTGCAGCACTTGAGACCAATAGGAGTGCAACCAATTCATTACCTCCAAAAACAAGCAATCCCGTCAAAACAACAACATTCATCCGGGAGGGACAGAAAAGGCCCAAGTATCCCCCTACAAAGCCAGAAACTGGACACCTAGCCATGGCCCGGGACTGGAAGATGCTTGTCGATATTGGCCAGCGACTCATTTTTCCACCTGAGATTGCTTCTACCAACCTTAGGCCAGACATGGTACTCTGGTCCCCTTCACGAAAGGTTGTGTACATCATAGAGCTCACAGTCCTCTGTTGAAGAGGCCTACGAGCGCAAGAAACTGCGTTACACAGAGTTGGCAGCAGACGCAACTCAGCGTGGCTGGAATGCAAAGGTCTGGCCAGTTGAAGTGGGATGCAGAGGATTCGTGGCTTCTTCCATCATCAGGTTGCTGAAAGAACTTGGAATCCATGGACAGGCTTTGCGGCAGACCGTCAGAGCAGTTTCTCAAGCAGCTGAAAGAGGCAGCCAGTGGATCTGGATCAAACGGAAGGACCCTTGCTGGGCTATAACTTCATGACCCCCCACCCCCACCTGAGAACCCAATTCAGATCCCTCCAACTTGAGGAAGGCATATGAGGTATGCGGTCAGCTGTATGGCTGGCTCAGGGAAGAGGACGCCCCTGCCTTGCATAGTCCCATGGGCCATCTTAATTGGGCATGGGACACAAGCTAAGGCTTGATTACCCTTTAGCTGGCCACCTTTGATGAGGGTGTTTAGTGATTAAAGGCCGAAACACCCACTGATTCGAAGGCACACTACTGAGGATGTGTCCCAAAATTGACATCTTTCCCCAGTCTAAGAAATAAACCTCCCATGCCACTCTGTCAACATCACGGCAAATCTCATGTGAGTGCATTCCATCTATTGGCACAATGGACAGTTTTTAACATCTCGTCCCGTGTTTTATGATTCCTGAACATCAGACCCCCACTACAGCTCACCCCAGAATCAGACCCCCACTACAGCTCACCCCAGAGTCAGACCCCCACTACAGCTCACCCCAGAATCAGACCCCCACTACAGCTCACCCCAGAGTCAGACCCCCACTACAGCTCACCCCAGAGTCAGACCCCCACTACAACTCACCCCAGAGTCAGACCCCCACTACAACTCACCTCAGAGTCAGACCCCCACTACAACTCACCCCAGAGTCAGACCCCCACTACAACTCACCCCAGTAGAGTCAGACCCCCACTACAACTCACCCCAGAGTCAGACCCCCACTACAACTCACCCCAGAGTCAGACCCCCACTACAACTCACCTCAGTAGAGTCAGACCCCCACTACAACTCACCCCAGTAGAGTGAAACCCCCACTACAACTCACCTCAGTCAGACCCCCACTACAACTCACCCCAGAGTCAGACCACCACTACAACTCACCCCAGAATCAGACCCCCACTACAACTCACCCCAGAGTCAGACCCCCACTACAACTCACCCCAGAGTCAGACCCCCACTACAACTGACCTCAGTAGAGTCAGACCCCACTATAACTCACCCCAGAGTCAGACCCCCACTACAACTCACCCCAGTAGAGTGAAACCCCCACGACAACTCACCCCAGAGTCAGACCCCCACTACAACTCATCTCAGAGTCAGACCCCCACTACAACTCACCCCAGAGTCAGACCCCCACTACAACTCACCTCAGAGTCAGACCGCCACTACAACTCACCCCAGAGTCAGACCCCCACTACAACTCACCCCAGAATCAGACCCCCACTACAGCTCACCCCAGAGTCAGACCCCCACTACAGCTCACCCCAGAGTCAGACCCCCACTACAACTCACCTCAGAGTCAGACCCCCACTACAACTCACCTCAGAGTCAGACCCCCACTACAACTCACCTCAGAGTCAGACCCCCACTACAACTCACCTCAGAGTCAGACCCCCACTACAACTCACCCCAGAGTCAGACCCCCACTACAACTCACCCCAGAGTCAGACCCCCACTACAACTCACCCCAGAGTCAGACCCCCACTACAACTCACCTCAGAGTCAGACCCCCACTACAACTCACCCCAGAGTCAGACCCCCACTACAACTCACCCCAGAGTCAGACCCCCACTACAACTCACCTCAGAGTCAGACCCCCACTACAACTCACCTCAGAGTCAGACCCCCACTACAACTCACCCCAGAGTCAGACCGCCACTACAACTCACCTCAGTAGAATCAGACCCACACTACAACTCACCTCAGAGTCAGACCCCCACTACAACTCACCTCAGTAGAGTCAGACCCCCACTACAACTCACCCCAGAGTCAGACCCCACTACAAATCACCTCAGAGTCAGACCCCCACTACAACTCACCTCAGAGTCAGACCCCCACTACAACTCACCTCAGTAGAGTCAGACCCCCACTACAACACACCTCAGAGTCAGACCCCCACTACAACTCACCCCAGAGCCAGACCCCACTATAACTCACCCCAGAGTCAGACCCCCACTGCAACTCACCCCAGAGTCAGACCCCCAATACAACTCACCCCAGAGTCAGACCCCCACTACAACTCACCCCAGAGTCAGACCCCCACTACAACTCACCTCAGAGAGTCAGACCCCCACTACAACTCACCCCAGAGTCAGACCCCCACTACAACTCACCCCAGAGTCAGACCCCCACTACAACTCACCCCAGAGTCAGACCCCCACTACAACTCACCCCAGTAGAGTCAGACCCCCACTACAACTCACCCCAGAGTCAGACCCCCACTACAACTCACCCCAGAGTCAGACCCCCACTACAACTCACCTCAGTAGAGTCAGACCCCCCACTACAACTCACCCCAGTAGAGTGAAACCCCCACTACAACTCACCTCAGTCAGACCCCACTACAACTCACCCCAGAGTCAGACCACCACTACAACTCACCCCAGAATCAGACCCCCACTACAACTCACCCCAGAGTCAGACCCCCACTACAACTCACCCCAGAGTCAGACCCCCACTACAACTCACCTCAGTAGAGTCAGACCCCACTATAACTCACCCCAGAGTCAGACCCCCACTACAACTCACCCCAGTAGAGTGAAACCCCCCCCACTACAACTCACCCCAGAGTCAGACCCCACTACAACTCATCTCAGAGTCAGACCCCCACTACAACTCACCCCAGAATCAGACCCCCACTACAGCTCACCCCAGAGTCAGACCCCCACTACAGCTCACCCCAGAGTCAGACCCCCACTACAACTCACCCCAGAGTCAGACCCCCACTACAACTCACCTCAGAGTCAGACCCCCACTACAACTCACCCCAGAGTCAGACCCCCACTACAACTCACCCCAGAGTCAGAGTCAGACCCCCACTACAACTCACCCCAGAGTCAGACCCCCACTACAACTCACCCCAGAGTCAGACCCCCACTACAACTCACCTCAGTCAGACCCCACAACTAGAGTCAGACCCCCACTACAACTCACCCCAGTAGTCAGACCCCCACTACAACTCACCTCAGTCAGACCCCCACTACAACTCACCCCAGAGTCAGACCACCACTACAACTCACCCCAGAATCAGACCCCCACTACAACTCACCCCAGACCCCCACTCAGACCCCCACTACAACTCACCCCAGAGTCAGACCCCCACTACAACTGACCTCAGTAGAGTCAGACCCCACTACAACTCACCCCAGAATCAGACCCCCACTACAGCTCACCCCAGAGTCAGACCCCCACGACAACTCACCCCAGAGTCAGACCCCCACTACAACTCATCTCAGAGTCAGACCCCCACTACAACTCACCCCAGAGTCAGACCCCCACTACAACTCACCTCAGAGTCAGACCGCCACTACAACTCACCCCAGAGTCAGACCCCCACTACAACTCACCCCAGAATCAGACCCCCACTACAGCTCACCCCAGAGTCAGACCCCCACTACAGCTCACCCCAGAGTCAGACCCCCACTACAACTCACCTCAGAGTCAGACCCCCACTACAACTCACCTCAGAGTCAGACCCCCACTACAACTCACCTCAGAGTCAGACCCCCACTACAACTCACCTCAGAGTCAGACCCCCACTACAACTCACCCCAGAGTCAGACCCCCACTACAACTCACCCCAGAGTCAGACCCCCACTACAACTCACCCCAGAGTCAGACCCCCACTACAACTCACCTCAGAGTCAGACCCCCACTACAACTCACCCCAGAGTCAGACCCCCACTACAACTCACCCCAGAGTCAGACCCCACTACAACTCACCTCAGAGTCAGACCCCCACTACAACTCACCTCAGAGTCAGACCCCACTACAACTCACCCCAGAGTCAGACCGCCACTACAACTCACCTCAGTAGAATCAGACCCACACTACAACTCACCTCAGAGTCAGACCCCCACTACAACTCACCTCAGTAGAGTCAGACCCCCACTACAACTCACCCCAGAGTCAGACCCCCACTACAAATCACCTCAGAGTCAGACCCCACTACAACTCACCTCAGAGTCAGACCCCCACTACAACTCACCTCAGTAGAGTAAGACCCCCACTACAACACACCTCAGAGTCAGACCCCCACTACAACTCACCCCAGAGCCAGACCCCCACTATAACTCACCCCAGAGTCAGACCCCCACTGCAACTCACCCCAGAGTCAGACCCCCAATACAACTCACCCCAGAGTCAGACCCCACTACAACTCACCCCAGAGTCAGACCCCCACTACAACTCACCTCAGAGTCAGACCCCCACTACAACTCACCCCAGAGTCAGACCCCCACTACAACTCACCCCAGAGTCAGACCCCCACTACAACTCACCCCAGTAGAGTCAGACCCCCACTACAACTCACCCCAGAGTCAGACCCCCACTACAACTCACCCCAGAGTCAGACCCCACTACAACTCACCTCAGTAGAGTCAGACCCCCACTACAACTCACCCCAGTAGAGTGAAACCCCCACTACAACTCACCTCAGTCAGACCCCCACTACAACTCACCCCAGAGTCAGACCACCACTACAACTCACCCCAGAATCAGACCCCCACTACAACTCACCCCAGAGTCAGACCCCACTACAACTCACCCCAGAGTCAGACCCCCACTACAACTGACCTCAGTAGAGTCAGACCCCCACTATAACTCACCCCAGAGTCAGACCCCACTACAACTCACCCCAGTAGAGTGAAACCCCCACGACAACTCACCCCAGAGTCAGACCCCCACTACAACTCATCTCAGAGTCAGACCCCCACTACAACTCACCCCAGAGTCAGACCCCCACTACAACTCACCTCAGAGTCAGACCGCCACTACAACTCACCCCAGAGTCAGACCCCCACTACAACTCACCCCAGAATCAGACCCCCACTACAGCTCACCCCAGAGTCAGACCCCCACTACAGCTCACCCCAGAGTCAGACCCCCACTACAACTCACCTCAGAGTCAGACCCCCACTACAACTCACCTCAGAGTCAGACCCCCACTACAACTCACCTCAGAGTCAGACCCCCACTACAACTCACCTCAGAGTCAGACCCCCACTACAACTCACCCCAGAGTCAGACCCCCACTACAACTCACCCCAGAGTCAGACCCCCACTACAACTCACCCCAGAGTCAGACCCCCACTACAACTCACCTCAGAGTCAGACCCCCACTACAACTCACCCCAGAGTCAGACCCCCACTACAACTCACCCCAGAGTCAGACCCCCACTACAACTCACCTCAGAGTCAGACCCCCACTACAACTCACCTCAGAGTCAGACCCCCACTACAACTCACCCCAGAGTCAGACCGCCACTACAACTCACCTCAGTAGAATCAGACCCACACTACAACTCACCTCAGAGTCAGACCCCCACTACAACTCACCTCAGTAGAGTCAGACCCCCACTACAACTCACCCCAGAGTCAGACCCCCACTACAAATCACCTCAGAGTCAGACCCCCACTACAACTCACCTCAGAGTCAGACCCCCACTACAACTCACCTCAGTAGAGTAAGACCCCCACTACAACACACCTCAGAGTCAGACCCCCACTACAACTCACCCCAGAGCCAGACCCCCACTATAACTCACCCCAGAGTCAGACCCCCACTGCAACTCACCCCAGAGTCAGACCCCCAATACAACTCACCCCAGAGTCAGACCCCCACTACAACTCACCCCAGAGTCAGACCCCCACTACAACTCACCTCAGAGTCAGACCCCCACTACAACTCACCCCAGAGTCAGACCCCACTACAACTCACCCCAGAGTCAGACCCCCACTACAACTCACCCCAGAGTCAGACCCCCACTACAACTCACCTCAGAGTCAGACCCCCACTACAACTCACCCCAGTAGAGTCAGACCCCCACTACAACTCACCCCAGAGTCAGACCCCCACTACAACTCACCCCAGAGTCAGACCCACACAAGAACTCACCTCAGAGTCAGACCCCCACCACAACTCACCCCAGAGTCAGACCCCACTACAACTCACCTCAAAGTCAGACCCCCACTACAACTCACCCCAGACTCAGACCCCCACTACAACTCACCTCAGAGTCAGACCCCCACTACAACTCACCCCAGAGTCAGACCCCCACTACAACTCACCCCAGAGTCAGACCCCCACTACAACTCACCTCAGAGTCAGACCCCCACTACAACTCACCCCAGTAGAGTCAAACCCCCACTACAACTCACCCCAGAGTAGAGTGAAACCCCCACTACAACTCACCTCAGAGTCAGACCACCACTACAACTCACCCCAGAGTCAGACCCCACTACAACTCACCCCAGTAGAGTCAGACCCCACTACAACTCACCTCAGAGTCAGACCCCACTACAACTCACCTCAGTAGAGTCAGACCCCCACTACAACTCACCCCAGAGTCAGACCCCCACTACAAATCACCTCAGAGTCAGACCCCCACTACAACTCACCTCAGTAGAGTCAGACCCCCACTACAACTCACCCCAGAGTCAGACCCCCACTACAAATCACCTCAGAGTCAGACCCCCACTACAACTCACCTCAGAGTCAGACCCCCACTACAACTCACCTCAGAGTCAGACCCCCACTACAACTCACCCCAGAGTCAGACCGCCACTACAACTCACCTCAGTAGAATCAGACCCCCACTACAAATCACCTCAGAGTCAGACCCCCACTACAACTCACCTCAGAGTCAGACCCCCACTACAACTCACCTCAGTAGAGTAAGACCCCCACTACAACACACCTCAGAGTCAGACCCCCACTACAACTCACCCCAGAGCCAGACCCCACTATAACTCACCCCAGAGTCAGACCCCCACTGCAACTCACCCCAGAGTCAGACCCCCAATACAACTCACCCCAGAGTCAGACCCCCACTACAACTCACCCCAGAGTCAGACCCCACTACAACTCACCTCAGAGTCAGACCCCCACTACAACTCACCCCAGAGTCAGACCCCACTACAACTCACCCCAGAGTCAGACCCCCACTACAACTCACCCCAGAGTCAGACCCCCACTACAACTCACCCCAGAGTCAGACCCCCACTACAACTCACCCCAGAGAGTCAGACCCCCACAAGAACTCACCCCAGAGTCAGACCCCCACCACAACTCACCCCAGAGTCAGACCCCCACTACAACTCACCTCAAAGTCAGACCCCCACTACAACTCACCCCAGACTCAGACCCCCACTACAACTCACCTCAGAGTCAGACCCCCACTACAACTCACCCCAGAGTCAGACCCCCACTACAACTCACCTCAGAGTCAGACCCCCACTACAACTCACCTCAAACTTCAGACCCCCATTACAACTCACCCCAGAGTCAGACCCCACTACAACTCACCTCAGAGTCAGACCCCCACTACAACTCACCTCAGAGTCAGACCCCCACTACAACTCACCCCAGTAGAGTCAAACCCCCACTACAACTCACCCCAGTAGAGTGAAACCCCCACTACAACTCACCTCAGAGTCAGACCACCACTACAACTCACCCCAATAGAGTCAGACCCCACTACAACTCACCCCAGTAGAGTCAGACCCACACTACAACTCACCTCAGAGTCAGACCCCCACTACAACTCACCTCAGTAGAGTCAGACCCCCACTACAACTCACCCCAGAGTCAGACCCCCACTACAAATCACCTCAGAGTCAGACCCCCACTACAACTCACCTCAGTAGAGTCAGACCCCACTACAACTCACCCCAGAGTCAGACCCCCACTACAAATCACCTCAGAGTCAGACCCCCACTACAACTCACCTCAGAGTCAGACCCCCACTACAACTCACCTCAGAGTCAGACCCCCACTACAACTCACCCCAGAGTCAGACCGCCACTACAACTCACCTCAGTAGAATCAGACCCCCACTACAAATCACCTCAGAGTCAGACCCCCACTACAACTCACCTCAGAGTCAGACCCCCACTACAACTCACCTCAGTAGAGTAAGACCCCACTACAACACACCTCAGAGTCAGACCCCCACTACAACTCACCCCAGAGCCAGACCCCCACTATAACTCACCCCAGAGTCAGACCCCCACTGCAACTCACCCCAGAGTCAGACCCCCAATACAACTCACCCCAGAGTCAGACCCCCACTACAACTCACCCCAGAGTCAGACCCCCACTACAACTCACCTCAGAGTCAGACCCCCACTACAACTCACCCCAGAGTCAGACCCCCACTACAACTCACCCCAGAGTCAGACCCCCACTACAACTCACCCCAGAGTCAGACCCCCACTACAACTCACCTCAGAGTCAGACCCCCACTACAACTCACCCCAGTAGAGTCAGACCCCCACTACAACTCACCCCAGAGTCAGACCCCCACTACAACTCACCCCAGAGTCAGACCCACACAAGAACTCACCTCAGAGTCAGACCCCCACCACAACTCACCCCAGAGTCAGACCCCACTACAACTCACCTCAAAGTCAGACCCCCACTACAACTCACCCCAGACTCAGACCCCCACTACAACTCACCTCAGAGTCAGACCCCCACTACAACTCACCCCAGAGTCAGACCCCCACTACAACTCACCTCAGAGTCAGACCCCCACTACAACTCACCCCAGAGTCAGACCCCCACTACAACTCACCCCAGAGTCA
Source organism: Oncorhynchus gorbuscha (assembly GCF_021184085.1). NCBI lineage: Eukaryota > Metazoa > Chordata > Actinopteri > Salmoniformes > Salmonidae > Oncorhynchus > Oncorhynchus gorbuscha. The sequence goes on along the minus strand of NC_060178.1, from coordinate 5,473,548 downwards.
GACCCCCACTACAACTCACCTCAGAGTCAGACCCCCACTACAACTCACCCCAGAGTCAGACCCCCACTACAACTCACCTCAGAGTCAGACCCCCACTACAACTCACCCCAGAGTCAGACCCCACTACAACTCACCCCAGAGTCAGACCCCCACTACAACTCATCTCAGAGTCAGACCCCACTACAACTCACCCCAGAGTCAGACCCCCACTACAACTCACCTCAGAGTCAGACCCCCACTACAACTCACCCCAGAGTCAGACCCCCACTACAACTCACCCCAGAATCAGACCCCCACTACAGCTCACCCCAGAGTCAGACCCCCACTACAGCTCACCCCAGAGTCAGACCCCCACTAACTCACCTCAGAGTCAGACCCCCACTACAACTCACCTCAGAGTCAGACCCCCACTACAACTCACCTCAGAGTCAGACCCCCACTACAACTCACCTCAGAGTCAGACCCCCACTACAACTCACCCCAGAGTCAGACCCCCACTACAACTCACCCAGAGTCAGACCCCCACTACAACTCACCCCAGAGTCAGACCCCACTACAACTCACCTCAGAGTCAGACCCCACTACAACTCACCTCAGAGTCAGACCCCACTACAACTCACCCCAGAGTCAGACCCCCACTACAACTCACCTCAGAGTCAGACCCCCACTACAACTCACCCCAGAGTCAGACCCCCACTACAACTCACCCCAGAGTCAGACCCCACTACAACTCACCCAGAGTCAGACCCCCACTACAACTCACCTCAGAGTCAGACCCCCACTACAACTCACCTCAGAGTCAGACCCCCACTACAACTCACCCCAGAGTCAGACCCCCACTACAACTCACCCCAGAGTCAGACCCCCACTACAACTCACCCCAGAGTCAGACCCCCACTACAACTCACCTCAGAGTCAGACCCCCACTACAACTCACCCCAGAGTAAGACCCCCACTACAACACACCTCAGAGTCAGACCCCCACTACAACTCACCCCAGAGTCAGACCCCCACTACTCACCCCAGAGTCAGACCCCCCACTAGAACTCACCCCAGAGTCAGACCCCCACTACAACTCACCCCAGAGTCAGACCCCCACTACAACTCACCCCAGAGTCAGACCCCCACTACAACTCACCCCAGAGTCAGACCCCCACTACAACTCACCCCAGAGTCAGACCCCCACTACAACTCACCCCAGAGTCAGACCCCCACTACAACTCACCTCAGAGTCAGACCCCACTACAACTCACCCCAGTAGAGTCAGACCCCCACTACAACTCACCCCAGAGTCAGACCCCCACTACAACTCACCCCAGAGTCAGACCCCACTACAACTCACCTCAGAGTCAGACCCCCACCACAACTCACCCCAGAGTCAGACCCCACTCAGACCCCAAAGTCAGACCCCCACTACAACTCACCCCAGACTCAGACCCCCACTACAACTCACCTCAGAGTCAGACCCCCACTACAACTCACCTCAGAGTCAGACCCCCACTACAACTCACCCCAGTAGAGTCAAACCCCACTACAACTCACCCCAGTAGAGTGAAACCCCACTACAACTCACCTCAGAGTCAGACCACCACTACAACTCACCCCAATAGAGTCAGACCCCACTACAACTCACCCCAGTAGAGTCAGACCCCACTACAACTCACCTCAGAGTCAGACCCCCACTACAACTCACCTCAGTAGAGTCAGACCCCCACTACAACTCACCCCAGAGTCAGACCCCCACCAAATCACCTCAGAGTCAGACCCCCACTACAACTCACCTCAGTAGAGTCAGACCCCCACTACAACTCACCCCAGAGTCAGACCCCCACTACAAATCACCCCAGAGTCAGACCCCCACTCAGACCCCCCCCACTACAACTCACCTCAGAGTCAGACCCCCACTACAACTCACCCCAGAGTCAGACCGCCACTACAACTCACCTCAGTAGAATCAGACCCCCACTACAAATCACCTCAGAGTCAGACCCCCACTACAACTCACCTCAGAGTCAGACCCCCACTACAACTCACCTCAGTAGAGTAAGACCCCCACTACAACACACCTCAGAGTCAGACCCCCACTACAACTCACCCCAGAGCCAGACCCCCACTATAACTCACCCCAGAGTCAGACCCCCACTGCAACTCACCCCAGAGTCAGACCCCCAATACAACTCACCCCAGAGTCAGACCCCCACTACAACTCACCCCAGAGTCAGACCCCCACTACAACTCACCTCAGAGTCAGACCCCCACTACAACTCACCCCAGAGTCAGACCCCCACTACAACTCACCCCAGAGTCAGACCCCCACTACAACTCACCCCAGAGTCAGACCCCCACTACAACTCACCTCAGAGTCAGACCCCCACTACAACTCACCCCAGTAGAGTCAGACCCCACTACAACTCACCCCAGAGTCAGACCCCCACTACAACTCACCCCAGAGTCAGACCCACACAAGAACTCACCTCAGAGTCAGACCCCCACCACAACTCACCCCAGAGTCAGACCCCACTACAACTCACCTCAAAGTCAGACCCCCACTACAACTCACCCCAGACTCAGACCCCCACTACAACTCACCTCAGAGTCAGACCCCCACTACAACTCACCCCAGAGTCAGACCCCCACTACAACTCACCTCAGAGTCAGACCCCCACTACAACTCACCTCAAACTTCAGACCCCCATTACAACTCACCCCAGAGTCAGACCCCCACTACAACTCACCTCAGAGTCAGACCCCCACTACAACTCACCTCAGAGTCAGACCCCCACTACAACTCACCCCAGTAGAGTCAAACCCCCACTACAACTCACCCCAGTAGAGTGAAACCCCCACTACAACTCACCTCAGAGTCAGACCACCACTACAACTCACCCCAATAGAGTCAGACCCCACTACAACTCACCCCAGTAGAGTCAGACCCACACTACAACTCACCTCAGAGTCAGACCCCCACTACAACTCACCTCAGTAGAGTCAGACCCCACTACAACTCACCCCAGAGTCAGACCCCACTACAAATCACCTCAGAGTCAGACCCCCACTACAACTCACCTCAGTAGAGTCAGACCCCACTACAACTCACCCCAGAGTCAGACCCCCACTACAAATCACCTCAGAGTCAGACCCCCACTACAACTCACCTCAGAGTCAGACCCCCACTACAACTCACCTCAGAGTCAGACCCCACTACAACTCACCCCAGAGTCAGACCGCCACTACAACTCACCTCAGTAGAATCAGACCCCCACTACAAATCACCTCAGAGTCAGACCCCCACTACAACTCACCTCAGAGTCAGACCCCCACTACAACTCACCTCAGTAGAGTAAGACCCCCACTACAACACACCTCAGAGTCAGACCCCCACTACAACTCACCCCAGAGCCAGACCCCCACTATAACTCACCCCAGAGTCAGACCCCCACTGCAACTCACCCCAGAGTCAGACCCCCAATACAACTCACCCCAGAGTCAGACCCCCACTACAACTCACCCCAGAGTCAGACCCCCACTACAACTCACCTCAGAGTCAGACCCCCACTACAACTCACCCCAGAGTCAGACCCCCACTACAACTCACCCCAGAGTCAGACCCCCACTACAACTCACCTCAGAGTCAGACCCCCACTACAACTCACCCAGAGTCAGACCCCACTACAACTCACCCCAGAGTCAGACCCCCACTACAACTCACCCCAGAGTCAGACCCCCACTACAACTCACCTCAGAGTCAGACCCCACTACAACTCACCTCAGAGTCAGACCCCCACTACAACTCACCCCAATAGAGTCAGACCCCCACTACAACTCACCCCAGTAGAGTCAGACCCCACTACAACTCACCCCAGAGTCAGACCCCACTACAACTCACCTCAGTAGAGTCAGACCCCCACTACAACTCACCCCAGAGTCAGACCCCACTACAACTCACCCCAGAGTCAGACCCCCACTACAACTCACCCCAGAGTCAGACCCACACAAGAACTCACCTCAGAGTCAGACCCCCACCACAACTCACCCCAGAGTCAGACCCCCACTACAACTCACCTCAAAGTCAGACCCCCACTACAACTCACCCAGACTCAGACCCCCACTACAACTCACCTCAGAGTCAGACCCCACTACAACTCACCCCAGAGTCAGACCCCCACTACAACTCACCTCAGAGTCAGACCCCCACTACAACTCACCCCAGAGTCAGACCCCCACTACAACTCACCCCAGAGTCAGACCCCCACTACAACTCACCTCAGAGTCAGACCCCCACTACAACTCACCTCAGAGTCAGACCCCACTACAACTCACCTCAGAGTCAGACCCCCACTACAACTCACCCCAATAGAGTCAGACCCCACTACAACTCACCCCAGTAGAGTCAGACCCACATTACAACTCACCTCAGAGTCAGACCCCCACTACAACTCACCTCAGTAGAGTCAGACCCCCACTACAACTCACCCCAGAGTCAGACCCCCACTACAAATCACCTCAGAGTCAGACCCCCACTACAACTCACCTCAGTAGAGTCAGACCCCACTACAACTCACCCCAGAGTCAGACCCCCACTACAAATCACCTCAGAGTCAGACCCCCACTACAACTCACCTCAGAGTCAGACCCCCACTATAACTCACCTCAGAGTCAGACCCCCACTACAACTCACCCCAGAGTCAGACCGCCACTACAACTCACCTCAGTAGAATCAGACCCCCACTACAAATCACCTCAGAGTCAGACCCCCACTACAACTCACCTCAGAGTCAGACCCCCACTACAACTCACCTCAGTAGAGTAAGACCCCCACTACAACACACCTCAGAGTCAGACCCCCACTACAACTCACCCCAGAGCCAGACCCCCACTATAACTCACCCCAGAGTCAGACCCCCACTGCAACTCACCCCAGAGTCAGACCCCAATACAACTCACCCCAGAGTCAGACCCCCACTACAACTCACCCCAGAGTCAGACCCCCACTACAACTCACCTCAGAGTCAGACCCCCACTACAACTCACCCCAGAGTCAGACCCCACTACAACTCACCCCAGAGTCAGACCCCACTACAACTCACCCCAGAGTCAGACCCCCACTACAACTCACCTCAGAGTCAGACCCCCACTACAACTCACCCCAGTAGAGTCAGACCCCCACTACAACTCACCCCAGAGTCAGACCCCCACTACAACTCACCCCAGAGTCAGACCCACACAAGAACTCACCTCAGAGTCAGACCCCCACCACAACTCACCCCAGAGTCAGACCCCCACTACAACTCACCTCAAAGTCAGACCCCCACTACAACTCACCCCAGAGTCAGACCCCCACTACAACTCACCTCAGAGTCAGACCCCCACTACAACTCACCTCAGAGTCAGACCCCCACTACAACTCACCCCAGTAGAGTCAAACCCCCACTACAACTCACCCCAGTAGAGTGAAACCCCCACTACAACTCACCTCAGAGTCAGACCACCACTACAACTCACCCCAATAGAGTCAGACCCACTACAACTCAGCCCAGTAGAGTCAGACCCCCACTACAACTCACCCCTGTAGAGTCAGACCCCCACTACAACTCACCCCAGTAGAGTCAGACCCCCACTACAACTCACCACAGTAGAGTCAGACCCCCACTACAACTCACCACAGTAGAGTCAGACCCCCACTACAACTCACCCCAGTAGAGTCAGACCCCCACTTTACAACCCACCTCAGTAGAGTCAGACCCCCACTGCAACTCACCACAGTAGAGTCGGAACAGCTCAAGACAAGCCATGAAGAAGAGCAGACCTACGTCCTGGGTTAGGAGGTCATCAGGGTAGCTCATCACACGACCTAGAGGACAGGCAGCAAACCAGAGACGGAGTGAAGACCAGAACTATCTCAGGACCATTTTTGCAACAGGCCTACAAACAAATGTCTCTTTGTCTAGGTATTTCTGCTGCACACAAACAGGGACAATAAAGATGTTCTGAACTGAATCAACTCTACTAGAGTACATGACGTAACAAACAGTGTAGTCTGCATGCGGAAGATTTGTCTCTCTCTCTCTCACACAACAACAACAACAACAACAACAACAGTCTGCATACAGAGAATAGTCTCTCTCTCTCTCTCTCTCTCTCTCTCTCTCTCTCTCTCTCTCTCTCTCTCTCTCTCTCTCTCACACAACAACAACAACAACAGTCTGCATACAGAGAATAGTCTCTCTCTCTCTCTCTCTCTCTCTCTCTCTCTCTCTCTCTCTCTCTCTCTCTCTCTCTCTCACACACAACAACAACAACAGTCTGCATGCAGAAGGTGCCTCACTCTTGTAGATGATCATGCAGAATGTAGAGAGGAAGTAGAATACATAGTAAAGAGCAGTAAGGTAGAGCAGGAGCTGGAGAGGAACAGACGACAGCTGGAGGTGGTGGTTAAGGGCCGATTTCATTATCTGTATTGTGTGTGTGTGTGTGTGTGTGTGTGTGTGTGTGTGTGTGTGTGTGTGTGTGTGTGTGTGTGTGTGTGTGTGTGTGTGTGTGTGTGTGTGTGTGTGTGTGTGTGTGTGTGTGTGTGTGTGTGTGTGTGTGTGTGTGTTCAATTCGTTTTAAAATATCCATACATTTTTATTTCCAAGGGAAGAAACACTTTGACACTTTTTAAAAAACGTGTTGCTATGTTCATTGCTAACTTTATTTTGAAAAGGATACAACAACAGGAGACTTGCCTGCAAGGAAATCAAACAATGTGTGAAATTCTGTGAGCAAATATCAGTACGTTTCTCACACACAACCGTATAAATACACACTATCTGTCCTAGCAGTAAATTAATCATCAGAATATGGGACTGTCAAATTATTAAATCCGATATACATTTGAAATTCATAGTTAGGTTTGTAAATGCATGCGTGGCTATAGCAACGCATCCTACCTGCTCTGTTCGCCGCCATGTTGAATGTTGCTGCTCCTTCTTCACCAGTGGAGTTTAAATAACCAGCGGTTACATATCTCCATCTAGTGGACTGGAAGGGGAAGTGCAGGGCAGAAAAACACCCAGGGTCCTGTCGCGTTAAATCGGGCATTGTAATTATCACAACACTCACAAATACGAAAACACACACACACACACACACACACACACACACACACACACACACACACACTGAGGGTTATCTTGTGGAATGTGGCAGTGGCATGAGGGGGAAATAAGTGAAGAAAAACATTTGCTCTCTCTCTCTCTCTCTCTCTCTCTCTGAGAGAGAGAGAGAGAGAGAGAGAGAGAGAGAGAGAGAGAGAGAGAGAGAGAGAGAGAGAGAGAGAGAGAGAGAGAGAGAGAGAGAGAGAGAGAGAGAGTAATGAAATATAACAATTTACACCATAGAATTACTAAATGTATGTAGTTATTAGTAAAATTATTACGACTTAGCTCATTCTATTTATATGGTTTACAAACCAGAAACTTCCAAAACTAATTTATTAATTTTCCCCTTTCCACCCCCGAATTAGTCCTTTTGGAAGTTTTTATTGGTAAACTCTTTGGTTATTTAAAGCTCCTTTATCACTCACACACACACACACACACACACACACACACACACACACACACACACACACACACACACACACACACACACACACACACACACACACACACACACACACACACACACACACACACACACACACACACACACACCCTCTCCATTTCACGTACAGTCTAATATAGAAATGACAAAATAGCGTTAATCAGCTGTTTTATTGTCTCTGTCTCTCCATCTCTCTCTTCTATCTCCCCCTCTTTCTCTCTGTCTCTGTCTTTCTATCTCCCCCCTCTTTCTCTCCATCTCTCTCTTCTATCTCCCCCTCTTTCTCTCCATCTCTGTCTTTCTATCTCCCCCTCTTTCTCTCAATCTCTCTCTTTCTATCTCCCCTTTCTTTCTCTCCATCTCCCCTCTCTCTTCTATCTCCCCTCTTTCTCTCCATCTCTCTTTCTCTCAATCTCTCTTTCTATCTCCCCTCTTTCTCTCTCTCTCTATCTCCCCCTCTTTCTCCATCTCTCTCTTTCTATCTCCCCTCCTCTTTCTCTCAATCTCTCTCTTTCTATCTCCCCCTCTTTCTCTCCATCTCTCTGTTCTATCTCCCCTCTTTCTTCCATCTCTCCTTTCTATCTCCCCTCTCTTCCATCTCTGTTCATCTCTCTCTTTCTCTCCATCTCTCTTTCTATCTCCCCCTCTTTCTCTCCATCTCTCTCTTCTATCTCCCCTCTTTCTCTCTCATCTCTCTCTCTTCTATCTCCCCTCTTACTCTCAATCTCTCTCTTTCTATCTCCCCCTCTTTCTCTCAATCATGGTGCTTGCCTACGGAGCTGTGAGGGGAACGGCACCTCAGTACCTCCAGGCTCTGATCAGGCCCTACACCCAAACAAGGGCACTGCGTTCATCCACCTCTGGCCTGCTCGCCTCCCTACCACTGAGGAAGTACAGTTCCCGCTCAGCCCAGTCAAAACTGTTCGCTGCTCTGGCCCCCCAATGGTGGAACAAACTCCCTCACGACGCCAGGACAGCGGAGTCAATCACCACCTTCCGGAGACACCTGAAACCTGATAAGGTTGGAGAGAAATGGATGATTCCACCTCTTTAAGGAATACCTAGGATAGGATAAGTAATCCTTCTCACCCCCCTTTAAGATTTAGATGCACTATTGTAAAGTGACTGTTCCACTGGATGTCATAAGGTGAATGCACCAATTTGTAAGTCGCTCTGGATAAGAGCGTCTGCTAAATGACTTAAATGTAAATGTAAATCTCTCTC
>NC_060178.1:5449740-5459740 GCF_021184085.1 Oncorhynchus gorbuscha | reverse complement strand
GTTAGGAGCAAATGTGATGGTGACGAGTCGCAGGACTTGAAGAATGGGGAGAACGGGGAGTTCTGAGGAGAAAAGGGGAGGAGGAGAGAGAGAGAGGAATGCAGCATGAAGATAAATGGTGTGGTTTATAAAGGGGGTAAACTGGGGGTGTGAGAGAGAGAGAGAAACCCAGACAGAGCGTATTACCATTTGACATAATGTATCGGTGTAAAACTGATACATATTTACGTCTGTGTAGAACTGATTCATATTTACGTCTGTGTAAAACTGATTCATATTTACGTCTGTGTAGAACTGATTCATATTTACGTCTGTGTAAAACTGATTAATATTTACGTCTGTGTAGAACTGATTCATATTTACGTCTGTGTAAAACTGAGACATATTTACGTCTGTGTAGAACTGATTCATATTTACGTCTGTGTAGAACTGATTCATATTTACGTCGGTGTAGAACTGATTCATATTTACGTCTGTGTAAAACTGATTCATATTTACGTCTGTGTAGAACTGATTCATATTTACGTCGGTGTAGAACTGATTCATATTTACGTCTGTGTAAAACTGATTCATATTTACGTCTGTGTAGAACTGATTCATATTTACGTCTGTGTAAAACTGAGACATATTTACGTCTGTGTAGAACTGATTCATATTTACGTCTGTGTAGAACTGATTCATATTTACGTCGGTGTAGAACTGATTCATATTTACGTCTGTGTAAAACTGATTCATATTTACGTCTGTGTAGAACTGATTCATATTTACGTCGGTGTAGAACTGATTCATATTTACGTCTGTGTAAAACTGATTCATATTTACGTCTGTGTAGAACTGATTCATATTTACGTCTGTGTAAAACTGATACATATTTACGTCTGTGTAGAACTGATTCATATTTACGTCTGTGTAGAACTGATTCATATTTACGTCTGTGTAGAACTGAGACATATTTACGTCTGTGTAGAACTGATTCATATTTACGTCTGTGTAAAACTGATTCATATTTACGTCTGTGTAAAACTGATTCATATTTACGTCTGTGTAAAACTGATTCATATTTACGTCTGTGTAGAACTGATTCATATTTACGTCTGTGTAGAACTGATTCATATTTACGTCTGTGTAGAACTGATTCATATTTACGTCTGTGTAGAACTGATTCATATTTACGTCTGTGTAGAACTGAGACATATTTACGTCTGTGTAGAACTGATTCATATTTACGTCTGTGTAAAACTGATTCATATTTACGTCTGTGTAAAACTGATTCATATTTACGTCTGTGTAGAACTGATTCATATTTACGTCTGTGTAGAACTGAGACATATTTACGTCTGTGTAGAACTGATTCATATTTACGTCTGTGTAGAACTGATTCATATTTACGTCTGTGTAGAACTGATTCATATTTACGTCTGTGTAGAACTGAGACATATTTACGTCTGTGTAGAACTGATTCATATTTACGTCTGTGTAAAACTGATTCATATTTACGTCTGTGTAAAACTGATTCATATTTACGTCTGTGTAAAACTGATTCATATTTACGTCTGTGTAGAACTGAGACATATTTACGTCTGTGTCACGCCTTGGTCATTGTATTTTGTGTTTTTGTTATATTTTGGGTAGGCCAAGGTTTGATATGTGTTTATATGTTGTGTTTCGTATTGGGGTTTTATTAGCATTGGGATTGTGTATGATTAGGGGTGTGTCTAGTTAGGCTTGGCTGCCTGAGGCGATTCTCAATTAGAGTCAGGTGCTTATCGTTGTCTCTGATTGGGAACCGTATGTAGGTAGGCTGAGTTCGCTTTGTATTTCGTGGGTGTTTGTTCCTGTCTTTGTGTAGTATTCACCAGATAGGCTGTAATTAGTTTCACGTTTCGTTTGTTGTTTTCGTATTTCAGTTATTTCATGTACCATCATATCTTTCATTAAAGTCATGAGTAACCTACACGCTGCGCTTCGGTCCGACTCTCTTCATTCAACAGACAAACGCCGTTACAGTCTGTGTAGAACTGATACATATTTACGTCTGTGTAGAACTGAGACATATTTACGTCTGTGTAGAACTGATTCATATTTACGTCTGTGTAGAACTGATTCATATTTACGTCTGTGTAGAACTGAGACATATTTACTTCTGTGTAGATCTGATTCATATTTACGTCTGTGTAGAACTGAGACATATTTACTTCTGTGTAAAACTGATACATATTTACGTCTGTGTAGATCTGATTCATATTTACGTCTGTGTAGAACTGAGACATATTTACTTCTGTGTAGATCTGATTCATATTTACGTCTGTGTAGAACTGATTCATATTTACGTCTGTGTAAAACTGAGATATATTATTTTACAGTTTACGGTTGTTACAAATGATTATTGTTTACTACATTATAATACATTATTATTGTTTACTACATTATAATACATTATTATTGTTTACTACATTATAATACATTCTAATTGTTTACTACATTATAATACATTCTAATTGTTTACTACATTATAATACATTATAATTGTTTACTACATTATAATACATTATTATTGTTTACTACATTATAATACATTATTATTGTTTACTACATTATAATACATTATTATTGTTTACTACATTATAATACATTATTATTGTTTACTACATTATAATACATTATTATTGTTTACTACATTATAATACATTATTATTGTTTACTACATTATAATACATTATTATTGTTTACTACATTATAATACATTATTATTGTTTACTACATTATAATACATTATTATTGTTTACTACATTATAATACATTATTATTGTTTACTACATTATAATACATTATAATTGTTTACTACATTATAATACATTATTATTGTTTACTACATTATAATACATTATTATTGTTTACTACATTATAATACATTATTATTGTTTACTACATTATAATACATTATTATTGTTTACTACATTATAATACATTATTATTGTTTACTACATTATAATACATTATTATTGTTTACTACATTATAATACATTATTATTGTTTACTACATTATAATACATTATTATTGTTTACTACATTATAATACATTCTAATTGTTTACTACATTATAATACATTCTAATTGTTTACTACATTATAATACATTATTATTGTTTACTACATTATAATACATTATTATTGTTTACTACATTATAATACATTATTATTGTTTACTACATTATAATACATTATTATTGTTTACTACATTATAATACATTATTATTGTTTACTACATTATAATACATTATTATTGTTTACTACATTATAATACATTATTATTGTTTACTACATTATAATACATTATTATTGTTTACTACATTATAATACATTATTATTGTTTACTACATTATAATACATTATTATTGTTTACTACATTATAATACATTATTATTGTTTACTACATTATAATACATTATTATTGTTTACTACATTATAATACATTATTATTGTTTACTACATTATAATACATTATTATTGTTTACTACATTATAATACATTATTATTGTTTACTACATTATAATACATTATTATTGTTTACTACATTATAATACATTATTATTGTTTACTACATTATAATACATTATTATTGTTTACTACATTATAATACATTATTATTGTTTACTACATTATAATACATTATTATTGTTTACTACATTATAATACATTATTATTGTTTACTACATTATAATACATTATTATTGTTTACTACATTATAATACATTATTATTGTTTACTACATTATAATACATTATTATTGTTTATAACATTATAATACATTATTATTGTTTACTACATTATAATACATTATTATTGTTTACTACATTATAATACATTATTATTGTTTACTACATTATAATACATTATTATTGTTTACTACATTATAATACATTATTATTGTTTACTACATTATAATACATTATTATTGTTTACTACATTATAATACATTATTATTGTTTACTACATTATAATACATTATTATTGTTTACTACATTATAATACATTATTATTGTTTATACATTATAATACATTATTATTGTTTACTACATTATAATACATTATTATTGTTTACTACATTATAATACATTATTATTGTTTACTACATTATAATACATTATTATTGTTTACTACATTATAATACATTATTATTGTTTACTACATTATAATACATTTTCTAATATTATTGTTTACTACATTATAATACATTATTATTGTTTACTACATTATAATACATTATTATTGTTTACTACATTATAATACATTATTTTGTTTACTACATTATAATACATTATTATTGTTTACTACATTATAATACATTATTATTGTTTACTACATTATAATACATTATTATTGTTTACTACATTATAATACATTATTATTGTTTACTATGGGTATTACATTATAATACATTACTATTGTTTACTACATTATAATACATTATTATTGTTTACTACATTATAATACATTATTGTTTACTACATTATATACTCCTATACATGGCCCTATATAACTCATGGTATTAACTCATTGCGGGGCATTACTCATTGCCCTATTATTGTTTACTACATTATATAACTACATTATTATTGTTTACTACATTATAATACATTATTATTGTTTACTACATTATAATACATTATTAACTTGTTTACTACATTATAATACATTATTATTGTTTACTAATTATAATACATTATTATTGTTTATAACATTATAATACATTATTATTGTTTACTACATTATAATACATTATTATTGTTTACTACATTATAATACATTATTATTAACTCATTACTACATTATAATACATTATTATTGTTTAACTACATTATAATACATTATTATTGTTTACTACATTATAATACATTATTATTGTTTACTACATTATAATACATTATTATTGTTTATAACTATAACTCATGGGTATTATAATACATTATTATTGTTATAACTACATTATAATTGCCCTGTACATAACTTATTATAACTTTACTACATTATAATACATTATTATTGTTTACTACATTATAATACATTATTATTGTTTAACTACATTATAATACATTATTATTGTTTACTACATTATAATACATTATAATTGTTTACTACATTATAATACTCATTATATATCATGTTTACTACATTATAATACATTATTATTGTTTACTACATTATAATACATTCTAATTGTTTACTACATTATAATACATTCTAATTGTTTTACTACATTATAACTCATGGCCCTATATAACTCATGGGTATTATTTGTTTACTACATTATAATACATTATTATTGTTTTACTACATTTATAACTCATGGGTATCTCATCTTTTAACTCATGGGAGAACTTGGTGGCTACTAAATACTATTTTGCCCCACTGTATAACTCATGGGTATTACTCATTGCCCTATATAACTCATGGGTATTACTCATTTACTCATTGCCCTATATAACTCATGGGTATTACTATATAACTCATGGGTATTACTCATTGCCCTATATAACTCATGGGTATTACTCATTGCCCTATATAACTCATGGCCCTATATAACTCATGGCCATTACTCATTGCCCTGTATAACTCATTGCCCTAAATAACTCATGGGCATTACTCATGGCCCTGCATTACTCATTGCCCTATATAACTCATGGCCCTAAATAACTCATGGGCATTACTCATTGCCCTATATAATTCATGGACATTACTCATTGCCCTATATAACTAATTGCCCTATATAACTCATTGCCCTATATAACTCATGGCCCTATATAACTCATGGCCCTATATAACTCATGGCCCTATATAACTCATACCTGTCAAGAAATGCAGTTTCTGCGTGGTCAAATAACTCAGTGTGTTACAGATAGGACTCGGTTATTACTCATTGTATATGTTTACTCATTGCCCTATATAACTCATGGGTAACTCATCCCTTTAACTCATGGCCCTATATAACTCATGGCTTACTCATTGCCCTATATAACTCATGGCTCAGTGATTGATGGCCCTGCATTACTGTTGGGGAAAACTCCCCTTAACTCATGGCCCTATATAACTCATTGCCCTAAATAACTCATGGCCCTATATAACTCATGGCTCAGTGATTGATGCCCTGATAACTCATTGCCCTACTGTTGGGAAAACTCCCCTTATAACTCATGGCCCTATATAACTCATGGCCCTCTCATACCTGTCAAGAAATGCAGTTTCTGGCTCAGTGATTGATGGACCGGACGACTGTTGGGGAAATCCCTTTAGGAGACGGCTCCCGCTACGGCTCAGTGATTGATGTGACGACTGTTGGGGAAATCCCTTTAGGAGACGGCTCCCGCTACGGCTCAGTGATTGATGTGACGACTGTTGGGGAAATCCCTTTAGGAGACGGCTCCCGCTACGGCTCAGTGATTGATGTGACGACTGTTGGGGAAATCCCTTTAGGAGACGGCTCCCGCTACGGCTCAGTGATTGATGTGACGACTGTTGGGGAAATCCCTTTAGGAGACGGCTCCCGCTACGGCTCAGTGATTGATGTGACGACTGTTGGGGAAATCCCTTTAGGAGACGGCTCCCGCTACGGCTCAGTGATTGATGTGACGACTGTTGGGGAAATCCCTTTAGGAGACGGCTCCCGCTACGGCTCAGTGATTGATGTGACGACTGTTGGGGAAATCCCTTTAGGAGACGGCTCCCGCTACGGCTCAGTGATTGATGTGACGACTGTTGGGGAAATCCCTTTAGGAGACGGCTCCCGCTACGGCTCAGTGATTGATGTGACGACTGTTGGGGAAATCCCTTTAGGAGACGGCTCCCGCTACGGCTCAGTGATTGATGTGACGACTGTTGGGGAAATCCCTTTAGGAGACGGCTCCCGCTACGGCTCAGTGATTGATGTGACGACTGTTGGGGAAATCCCTTTAGGAGACGGCTCCCGCTACGGCTCAGTGATTGATGTGACGACTGTTGGGGAAATCCCTTTAGGAGACGGCTCCCGCTACGGCTCAGTGATTGATGTGACGACTGTTGGGGAAATCCCTTTAGGAGACGGCTCCCGCTACGGCTCAGTGATTGATGTGACGACTGTTGGGGAAATCCCTTTAGGAGACGGCTCCCGCTACGGCTCAGTGATTGATGTGACGACTGTTGGGGAAATCCCTTTAGGAGACGGCTCCCGCTACGGCTCAGTGATTGATGTGACGACTGTTGGGGAAATCCCTTTAGGAGACGGCTCCCGCTACGGCTCAGTGATTGATGTGACGACTGTTGGGGAAATCCCTTTAGGAGACGGCTCCCGCTACGGCTCAGTGATTGATGTGACGACTGTTGGGGAAATCCCTTTAGGAGACGGCTCCCGCTACGGCTCAGTGATTGATGTGACGACTGTTGGGGAAATCCCTTTAGGAGACGGCTCCCGCTACGGCTCAGTGATTGATGTGACGACTGTTGGGGAAATCCCTTTAGGAGACGGCTCCCGCTACGGCTCAGTGTTTGATGTGACGACTGTTGGGGAAATCCCTTTAGGAGACGGCTCCCGCTACGGCTCAGTGATTGATGTGACGACTGTTGTCAGATCTTCCCAGTAATGTGTCATTGTGTAATGTTGTGTTGAAACACAGTGTCAAGTGTTTAGAGAGACAAGAGACCATAAAGACGGAACATGTACCTCAAAGGGCACTCTATTCCCTATTTAGTGCACTACTTTTGACCAGGGGCTATAGGGCATAGGGTGCACTATTTTTGTCCATGGGCTATAGGGAATAGGGTGCACTACTTTTGACCAGGGGCTATAGGGAATAGGGTGCACTACTTTTGACCAGGGGCTATAGGGAATAGGGTGCACTACTTTTGACCAGGGGCTATAGGGAATAGGGTGCACTACTTTTGACCAGGGGCTATAGGGAATAGGGTGCACTACTTTTGACCAGGGGCTATAGGGAATAGGGTGCACTAATTTTGACCAGGGGCTATAGGGAATAGGGTGCACTACTTTTGACCAGGGGCTATAGGGCATAGGGTGCACTACATTTGTCCATGGTCTATAGGGAATAGGGTGCACTACTTTTGTCCATGGGCTATAGGGAATAGGGTGCACTACTTTTGACCAGGGGCTATAGGGAATAGGGTGCACTACTTTTGACCAGGGGCTATAGGGAATAGGGTGCACTACTTTTGACCAGGGGCTATAGGGAATAGGGTGCACTACTTTTGCACTATATAGAGAATGGGGTTCCATTTGAGACACAGATAGAGACTGTAGCTAGGTGCCCAATAAATTAGGTTTAACACATTATTATGATAGTATATGCACTGTTGACTTGACTATACACAGTTTTCCATGACTGTCAAGTGATCCCTAGTCCCTACCACTCTGACAACCATTTAGAATGTTTACATTCTTTCTTTGGGAGTGAGAGAGAGAGCGAGTGAGAGAGAGAGGGGGGAGAGAGGGGGGAGAGAGAGACACACAGAGACGGAGGGACAGAGAGAGAGAGAGAGGGGGAGAGAGAGAGAGACAGAGACAGAGAGACAGAGAGACAAAGAGGGGTGCGAGAGAGAGAGAGAGAGAGACACAGGGACAGAGAGAGAGACAGAGACAGAGACAGAGACAGATAGAGAGAGAGACAGAGACAGAGAGACAGAGAGACAAAAAGGGGTGAGAGAGAGAGAGAGAGAGAGAGACACACAGGGACAGAGAGAGAGAGAGAGAGAGAGAGAGAGAGAGAGAGAGAGAGAGAGAGAGAGAGGGGGGAGAGAGCGAGAGACAGAGAGACAGAGAGACAAAGAGGGGTGCGAGAGAGAGAGAGACACACAGGGACAGAGAGAGAGAGAGAGAGAGAGGGGAGAGAGAGAGCGAGAGACAGAGATGTTCTTACATTGGCTTTAAGACTGTAATGGTTGCTTCATAAAGGTAGAAAGATTAAACCACTGGAGTTCTATTTACAGTTACTTAGACATCAGTCAGAAGGTGGGAGGACAGGTAAGAAAGACAGCCACATTAACTCTTTCCAGTGTATTCTCTATTCAATTATAATATCTTTTTTTTAAACATTTTTTTTCTTGATTACAATCTTGTCTCATCAATGCAACTCCCCAACAGTCTCGGGAGAGGCGAAGGTCGAGTCATGCGTCCTCTGGAACATGACCCGCCAAACGGCGCATTCTTAATTAACACCTGCCTGCTTAACCCGGAAGCCAGCTACACCAATGTGTCAGAGGAAACAGAGGAAACACCGTTCAACTGACAACCAGAGTCAGCTTGCAGGCGCCCGGCCCTCCACAAGGGGTCACTAGAGCGAGATGAGCCAAGTAAAAGCCCTAATCCGGACAACACTGGCCCTACGGCACCACCGGTCATGGCCAGGATCGAACCACAGGCTGTAGTGACGCTGCGATGCAGTGCCTTAGACCACTGTGCCACTCGGGGTGCACACATTGTAGTTGTTTAATAGTAATATTAAACAACCTAATACTGTAGCGTTGGCTACAGTATCTGGCTACAATATCTGGCTACAATATCTGGCTACAATATCTGTTAGCAAAGGTGTCAACTAGACGTGCAGGAGCTGGCAGGGTATTTGTAGTCTTGCTTGATATCTATTTTGCTGCTAATTAGCATTTTTAAACGTGAGAGTAAATAGAGATGAATATATTGATAAAGGGTTCGCCTGTTTCTAAAAAAAATCCCTTGTGGGAAAAATGAAAGGGTGTTTTGACCGCTAGGGTTTATGGGTATTATGACACCTCCGCTGTGTAACTCTACAGTCAAGAGGTTTGGATCTCTGTGTATGTAACAGCTTCAGTGTTTCCTTGTCATGTTTCGGTTCTATCCGCCGACTTTGCAATGTTTACATTTTAATCATTTAGAAGGCGTTATTGTCCAGTGCAACTTAAAGGGGTAATTAGGATTAAGTCACTTGCTCAAGGGCACAGCGACAGATTTTTCACCAAGTCGGCTCGGCGATTCGAATCCT
>NC_060178.1:5437240-5444740 GCF_021184085.1 Oncorhynchus gorbuscha | reverse complement strand
TGTGGTGTGGTGTAGTGTAGTGTAGTGTAGTGTAGTGTAGTGTAGTGTAGTGTGGTGTGTGGTGTAGTGTAGTGTAGTGTAGTGTAGTGTGTGTGGTGTGGTGTGGTGTGGTGTAGTGTAGTGTAGTGTAGTGTAGTGTGGTGTGGTGTAGTGAAGTGTAGTGTGGTGTAGTGTGGTGTAGTGAAGTGTAGTGTGGTGTAGTGAAGTGTGGTGTGGTGTAGTGTGGTGTAGTGAAGTGTAGTGTGGTGTAGTGAAGTGTAGTGTGGTGTAGTGTGGTGTAGTGAAGTGTAGTGTAGTGAAGTGTAGTGTGGTGTAGTGTAGTGTAGTGTGGTGTAGTGTGGTGTAGTGAAGTGTAGTGTGGTGTAGTGAAGTGTAGTGTGGTGTAGTGTGGTGTAGTGAAGTGTAGTGTGGTGTAGTGAAGTGTAGTGTAGTGAAGTGTAGTGTGGTGTAGTGTGGTGTAGTGTAGTGTGGTGTAGTGTGGTGTAGTGAAGTGTAGTGTGGTGTAGTGAAGTGTAGTGTGGTGTGGTGTGGTGTAGTGAAGTGTAGTGTGGTGTAGTGAAGTGTAGTGTGGTGTGGTGTGGTGTAGTGTAGTGTAGTGTAGTGTAGTGTAGTGTAGTGTGGTGTGGTGTAGTGTAGCGTAGTGTGGTGTAGTGTGGTGTAGTGTGATGTAGTGTGGTGTGATGAAGTGTAGTGTGGTGTAGTGTAGTGTAGTGTGATGTAGTGTAGTGTAGTGTAGTGTAGTGTAGTGTAGTGTAGTGTAGTGTAGTGTAGTGTAGTGTAGTGTGGTGTAGTGTGGTGTATTGTGGTGTAGTGTGATGTAGTGTGGTGTGATGTAGTGTAGTGTGGTGTAGTGTAGTGTAGTGTGATGTAGTGTAGTGTAGTGTAGTGTAGTGTAGTGTAGTGTAGTGTAGTGTAGTGTAGTGTAGTGTAATGTAGTGTAGTGTAGTGTAGTGTAGTGTATTGTGGTGTAGTGTGATGTAGTGTGGTGTGATGTGGTGTAGTGTAGTGTAGTGTGATGTAGTGTATTGTGGTGTAGTGTAGTGTAGTGTAGTGTAGTGTATTGTAGTGTATGTGTGGTGTAGTGTAGTGTAGTGTAGTGTAGTGTAGTGTAGTGTGGTGTAGTGTGATGTAGTGTATTGTGTAGTGTAGTGTAGTGTAGTGTAGTGTAGTGTGGTGTAGTGTGATGTAGTGTATTGTGGTGTAGTGTAGTATCGTGTATTTTGGTGTAGTATAGTGTGGTTGGTTGGGGGCCGTAGTTTAACTCTGTGAGTTAGAGGTTGGTGTGGTTGGGGGCCGGTAGATCTCATAGTCCATGGTTTCCTCCTGCTCTGTAACAGTAGGTATGTGGCCGTTAGAGGAATGCATTGTTTTTGACCAGTCAGGCTTATAACATTTTATTATATTTTACTCCCTTACAGCTTTAATTCAATCATATAACATGTACTTCGCAACACAGTAATCTCTCTTTGGCCTAGAAATTATGTTTGTTTCTCAGTATAGTACTTTTTAGGGATGTTGTGTAGAGGGATTTTTGAACACTGTTTTTGGTAGGCTGGTCTACTTCCTATTTACTATTGGAGATAATATGAGATAACCTGAGATACTATTGTCCTCCTGCGTTGTAACGATGTCGGGAAGCAAGTTCAGGGAATTGATTTTAATAAATCAACACACTGTAATACAAAAAAACAAGAAACACATACAAGCACACAGACATATATAGGGAAGCTAATCAGGGAAGTGATCAGGGTGAGACTGATGATGCGCAGGTGTGCATATCCATGGTGACAGCTGTGCGTATCTATGGTGACAGGTGTGCGCCACAACGAGCAGCTGGTGACCTAGAGGCCAGAAAGGGAGTATACGTGACACTGTGACCTCTCTCTCTCTCTCTGTGTCTCTCTCTCTCTCTCTCTCTCTCTCTCTCTCTCTCTCTCTCTCTCTGTCTGTCTGTCTCTCTCTCTTTCTCTGTCTGTCTCTCGCTCTCCCTCTATCTCTCGCTCTCTGTCTCTCTCTCTGTCTGTCTCTCTCTCTCTGTCAGATTCTAGTAGGGTGAGCCTGGGTGCTGCAGACTGTTCTAGTGCCCTCGCCAATTAGTAAATATATATATGTCTCAACTCACGGTCCCGAGGAAAGAAATCAGTGTGTTTATTGTCAATTATAACCTCACACTTGTTATTTGTGTTTATTGATTTTATAATGTTGTATGTTTTTTCCCCAACACTGCTTTCCATCAGTTTATATACCCTCGTGCCAAATGATGTCAAAACCTTTTTTGAAATCAACAAAGCATGAAAATACTTGTTTTTAGTTTTGTGTTGTTTGTTTGTCAGTAGGTGTATATGTGGTCTGTTGTACGGTATTTTGGTAAGAAGCCAATTTTATATTTGCTCAGGACATTGTTTTCACTGAGAAAATTAATTGTGGTATGCTGACGCATATTCCACGGTAATTTATTGGGGTCAAATTTGTCTCCACTTTTGTGGATTGGGGTGATCAGATCTTGGTTCCAGATATCAGGGCAGACGCCGGAGCTAAGAATAATGTTGAAGAGTTTAAGAATAGCCCATTTCATTTGTGGTCTGTATATTTGATCATTTCATTGAGGATACCATCAACACCACAGACCTTTTTGGGTTGGAGGGTTTGTAATTTTGTTCTGTAGGTCATCCAATGTTATTTGATAATCCAGTGTGTTTTGGTCATCTTCATCAGTTGATTCTGTTACATGTCCCGAAAAGATTGAAGAAGTGGTTTCTCCATTTATCTCCATATCTCCAACACACTTTGTGTTGTTTGTTTAGTGTGTTCCAATTTTCCCAAAAGTGATTTGATTCTATGAAGTCTTCAATCACAATGAGCTGTTTTCTGTCATGCTCTTCCTTCTCAGTGCATTTCTGTATTGTTTTAGTGATTCACCAGAGTGAAGACATTTTCTGGTTCTCTGTGTTTTCGGTTGGATTAGTTTATGAATTTCTTTCTTAGTTTTTTTTTTACATTCTTCATCAAACCATTTCTCTTTGTTGTTAGTTGTCTTGGGTTTTCTGCCCGGAATTTAAATATGATATGTTAGCTGATAGGTGAAATATATTGTTCAGACTTCCTACTCCTTCTTCTTCTCCTTCTTCTCCTTCTTCTTCTTCTCCTTCTTCTTCTGCTTCTCCTTCTTCTTCTGCTTCTTCTTCTCCTTCCTCTTCTTCTTCTCCCTCTTCTTCTCCTTCTTCTCCTTCTTCTCTTCTTCTCCTTCTCATTCTTCTTCTCCTTCTTCTTCTTCTTATCCTTCTCCTTCTTCTTCTCCTTCTTCTTCTTCTTCTTCTTCTTCTTCTTCTTCTTCTTCTTCTTCTTCTTCTTCTTCTTCTTCTTCTTCTTCTTCTTCTTCTTCTTCTTCTTCTTCTTCTTCTTCTTCTTCTTCTGCTTCTCCTTCTTCTTCTTCTCCTTCTTCTTCTTCTCCTTCTTCTTCTTCTCCTTCTTCTTCTTCTCCTTCTTCTTCTTCTCCTTCTTCTTCTCCTTCTTCTACTTCTTCTTCTTCTCCTTCTTCTTCTTCTTCTTCTTCTTCTTCTTCTTCTTCTTCTTCTTCTTCTTCTTCTTCTTCTTCTTCTTCTTCTTCTTCTTCTTCTTCTTCTTATTAACACCTTCACTATTGCAGGAAAACATTTTGTCCAGGATTGTAAGGGTTTTCCTGTGGTGAAGGAGAAGCGGACCAAAACGCAGCGTGGTGGTTATTCATGTTCTTTAATAAAGGAACTAGACATGAAATAACTAACAAAACAATAAATGTGCGAAAACCTAAACAGTCCTATCTGGTGCAAACACAGAGACAGGAACAATCACCCACAAACACACAGTGAAACCCAGGCTACCTAAGTATGAATCTCAATCAGAGACAACTAATGACACCTGCCTCTGATTGAGAACCATACTCGGCCGGAACATAGAAATACCCAAAACCTAGAAAAACAAACATAGACTGCCCACCCAACTCACGCCCTGACCAGACTAAATAAATACAAAACAAAGGAAATAAAGGTCAGAACGTGACAAGGATGTTGTCTAGGAGGGATTGGATTTGCTGGCAGGTTTCTACACTACCCCTCCTTCCATCTATAGCATTTCTTAATATTTTGTTCGGCTTCTATGCCTCATGATTGAGTATTGCTCCGATCAAGTAAATTGTGATTGTGCTGCGATCTGATAGGGTGTTAGATAGGGGTGTTAGTAGGCTGACTGTGAATGCTCTGAGAGACTATGGGACTATGGGTAGTCTACAGTACTACCGCCAAGAGATGAGCTATAGGTTTTACCTACCGTAGGTATTGACTATGTAAATACCCAGCATGCAGCAGTTGTGACCTGTTTTTGTTTGGATATGTCGTCCTAGTTGGGGGGGGGGGCATATTTGTTGGTTATGTTGTCCTAGTTGGGGGAGGGGCATATTTGTTGGTTATGTTGTCCTAGTTGGGGGGGGGGGGGGGGGGCATATTTGTTGGTTATGTTGTCCTAGTTGGGGGGCATTTGTCCTAGTTGGGGGGGGGGGGCATATTTGTTGGTTATGTTGTCCTAGTTGGGGGGGGGGGGGCATATTTGTTGGTTATGTTGTCCTAGTTGGGGGGGGGGCATATTTGTTGGTTATGTTGTCCTAGTTGGGGGGGCATATTTGTTGGTTATGTTGTCCTAGTTGGGGGGGCATATTTGTTGGTTATGTTGTCCTAGTTGGGGGGCATATTTGTTGGTTATGTTGTCCTAGTTGGGGGGGGGGGGCATATTTGTTGGTTATGTTGTCCTAGTTGGGGGGGGGCATATTTGTGGTTATGTTGTCCTACCTCCAGGGGTGTTTTTGTCCGTTATGTTGTCCTAGTTGGGGGGTCATATTCTTGGTTAGTTGTCTGGTTTTAGGTCACCATTTGACTAGTTATGTTGTCCCTGGGCATGGAAATTTGTTGGTTATGTAACTTCCTAGTTGGAGGGGCTGTCATTTGTTGAATTAATGTTGTCTAGTTGGGGGCACATTTGAGGTTATGTTGTCCTAGTTGGGGGGGCCTAGTTGGGGGCATATTTGTTGGTTATGTTGTCCTAGTTGTAAAATGTTCATGATTTGTTGGTTATGTTGTCCTAGTTGGGGGGTCATATTTGTTTAGTTATAGTCCCTTCCAAATTAGCATAGTCCCTTCCAAATTAGCATGTTGTCCTAAATGGGGGGCATATTTGTTGGTTATGTTAACCTAGTTGGGGGGGGCATATTTGTTGGTTATGTTGTTCCTAATTGGGGGGGGGGCATATTTGTTGGTTAGTTGTCCTTCCAGTTGGGGGGGGACATATTTGTTGGTTATGTTGTCCTAAATTGGGGGGGGCATAGTTTCCAAATTATGTTGTCCTTCCAAATTGGGGGGTCCCTTTTGTGAGGGAATGCTGTCACCTCCAGGTAGGTGTTTGTCCGCCCTGTGTGCTGAGAGTGTCAGGTTCTTGTCCAGTTCTGGGTTTTAGGTCACCACAGACTAGTACATGTCCCTGCCAGGAAATGATTGATCTCTAACTTCTAGGATGGAGAAGCTGTCATTGCAGAATTAATGGGATTCTATTGAGTAGCACACATGAGGACATGTTTCTCTGTTTAAATCATTTCCTTTTTCATTTCTAGCCAGATGTAAAATGTTCCTGATTTGACTAAGTTCATAGAGTGGGTCAGGTCTGCTCTATACCAAATTAGCATAGTCCCTTCCAAATTAGCATAGTCCCTTCCAAATTAGCATAGTCCCTTCCAAATTAGCATGGTCCCTTCCAAATTAACATAGTCCCTTCCAAATTAGCATAGTCCCTTCCAAATTAGCATAGTCTCTTCCAAATTAGCATAGTCTCTTCCAAATTAACATAGTCCCTTCCAAATTAACATAGTCCCTTCAGAATTAGCATAGTCCCTTCCAAATTAGCATAGTCCCTTCCAAATTAGCATAGTCCCTTCCAAATTAACATAGTCCCTTCCAAATTAACATAGTCCCTTCCAAATTAGCATAGTCCCTTCCAAATTAACATAGTCCCTTCCAAATTAGCATGGTCCCTTCCAAATTAGCATGGTCCCTTCCAAATTAGCGTGGTCCCTTCCAAATTAGCATAGTCCCTTCCAAATTAGCATAGTCCCTTCCAAATTAGCATGGTCCCTTCCAAATTAGCATAGTCCCTTCCAAATTAGCATAGTCCCTTCCAAATTAACATAGTCCCTTCCAAATTAGCATAGTCCCTTCCAAATTAGCATAGTCCCTTCCAAATTAGCATAGTCTCTTCCAAATTAACATAGTCCCTTCCAAATTAGCATAGTCCCTTCCAAATTAGCATAGTCCCTTCCAAATTAGCATAGTCTCTTCCAAATTAACATAGTCCCTTCCAAATTAACATAGTCCCTTCCAAATTAACATAGTCCCTTCCAAATTAACATAGTCCCTTCCAAATTAACATAGTCCCTTCCAAATTAGCATTGTCCCTTCCAAATTAGCATAGTCCCTTCCAAATTAGCATAGTCCCTGAGACTCTTCCCTGTTTCACACCTGGTCGTTTTTGGTGGATGGGACTACCAGCTCTCTGTAACCTAGAGGGCAACCAGTGGGTTCATCTCCTCTATACCAGGTTTCTTGTAGGATGACAATGTCTGTATTACCGATTTCTTTGGTGAAGTACAGGTTCCTGCGCTTTAGGCCAAAGGCAGATGACCTCAGTCCTTGGATATTCCAGGATGAGATAGTGAAGGATTTGTGTTCCAAAAAAGTGTTCAATGTTGTTGGTCGTGTGGTTTGGCCTCAGACCAGTAAGTGTGAGCAGAGCCTGCTGAGCATCTGGTACATTCCATTGGCTTGGGCGAGTGTAAGAGTGGGGGTTGGGCCTGTTTGCCTGCTCATGGCCTGGGCGTATGTGTGACTTCCATGTTGAAGCCCTCTTTGCGGGAGTGGGGTGCATGGGGTGGGCAGGAGGGGCATAGGTGTGATCTGAGGGGCCCTAAATAGGGTGTGGGCATGGTTGGTTTGGGTGGGTATTGATTGGTTGGGGTGGGGGTGTGGATGTGGCTGGGGATGCTGTGGTCTGGATGTAGGTCCTCTCGGTGTGGGTCCTCTATGTGTAGGTCCAGGGGGAGGGTCCTGCAAGTTTGTGAGATTGTCTGACACGTCTGTGCGATGTGATTTTGGTTCCGGGCGAAGGTGGGCACTGCTGCCTCGTATAGGTGGACCTGGTCATAAAGTCCAAGTCCAAAATATATTCCCCGTTTGAGTCCATAAGGAGGACAATCTGTGGCTTGTGTTTGTCCTCAGTGGGTTTGGGGGGGTTGTCATTGGGCTATCAGTGGGGCTGACGGGGGGATGCTCTCTCCCTCTCTCTCTCTGTCTCTCTCTCTCTGTCTCTCTCTCTCTCCTCTCTCTCTCTGTCTCTCTCTCTCTCTCTCTGTCTCTCTCTCTGTCTCTCTGTCTCTCTCTCTCTGTCTCTCTCTCTCTCTCTCTCTCTCTCTCTCTCTCTCTCTCT
>NC_060178.1:5372240-5432240 GCF_021184085.1 Oncorhynchus gorbuscha | reverse complement strand
CACACTGGCCCCTGACCCCCCCCCATAACACACACACACTGCCCCCCCCATAACACACACACTGGCCCCTGACCCCCCCCCATAACACACACACACACACTGGCCCCTGACCCCCCATAACACACACACTGCCCTGACCCCCATAACACACACACTGGCCCCTGACCCCCCCATAACACATACACTGGCCCCTGACCCCCCCATAACACATACACTGGCCCCTGACCCCCCCCATAACACGTACACTGGCCCCTGACCCCCATAACACATACACTGGCCCCTGACCCCCCCATAACACACACACACTGCCCCCCCATAACACACACACTGGCCCCTGACCCCCATAACACATACACTGGCCCCTGACCCCCCCATAACACACACACTGGCCCCTGACCCCCCCATAACACATACACTGGCCCCTGACCCCCCATAACACATACACTGGCCCCTGACCCCCCCATAACACGTACACTGGCCCCTGACCCCCCATAACACATACACTGGCCCCTGACCCCCCCCCCCCATAACACACACACTGGCCCCTGACCCCCCATAACACACACACTGGCCCCTGACCCCCCTACATAACACACACACACTGCCCCCCCATAACACACACACTGGCCCCTGACCCCCCATAACACATACACTGGTCCCTGACCCCCCCCCATAACACACACACTGGCCCCTGACCCCCCATAACACATACACTGGCCCCTGACCCCCCCTACATATCACACACACACTGCCCCACCCCCATAACACACACACTGGCCCCTGACCCCCCCATAACACATACACTGGCCCCTGACCCCCCCATAACACATACACTGGCCCCTGACCCCCCATAACACATACACTGGCCCCTGACCCCCCCTATAACACATACACTGGCCCCTGACCCCCCCCCCATAACACACACACTGGCCCCTGACCCCCCCCATAACACACACACTGGCCACTGACCCCCTCCCCCCCGCCCCCCATAACACACACACTTCTCCCTGACTCCCCCACACACACACACACACACTGTCCCCCAGTAACACACACACTGTCCCTGT
Organism: Oncorhynchus gorbuscha; assembly: GCF_021184085.1. NCBI lineage: Eukaryota > Metazoa > Chordata > Actinopteri > Salmoniformes > Salmonidae > Oncorhynchus > Oncorhynchus gorbuscha. Next base: position 5,431,173 of record NC_060178.1, on the reverse strand, counting down.
CCCCCCCAGTAACACACACACTGCCCCCCAGTAACACACACACACACACTGCCCCCTGACCCCCCCCCCACCCAGTCGTAATCTGAAAAGGGCAGTCTGAATGGTCGTTGTCTTGACAATCCAAGCGTTGTTCCCTGTTGGCCACAGCTGGACAGAGCAGGACATAGAGCCGGGGATATTTATTTATCTAGTATCCATCCACACTGTTTCAAACTCTGCTACACTAGTGATGTACTGTCTATAAACCCCTATAGGTTACATTATCTACTATAGTATATGTTACATTATCTACTATAGTGTAGGTTACATTATCTACTGTACTAGTGATGTACTGTCTATAAACCCCTATAGGTTACATTATCTACTATAGTGTATGTTACATTATCTACTATAGTACTATCTACTGTGTGATGTACTGTCTATAAACCCCTATAGGTTTTATCTACTATAGGTTTACATTATCTACTATACTAGTGATGTACTGTCTATAAACCCGTTACATTATCTACTATAGTGTAGGTTACATTATCTACTATAGTGTAGGTTACATTATCTACTATACTAGTGATGTACTGTCTATAAAACCGTGTAGGTTACATTATCTACTATAGTATAGGTTACATTATCTACTATAGTGTAGGTTACATTATCTACTATAGTGTAGGTTACATTATCTACTATAGTGTAGGTTACATTATCTACTGTACTAGTGATGTACTGTCTATAAACCCGTTTAGGTTACATTATCTACTATAGTGTAAGTTACATTATCTACTATAGTGTAGGTTACATTATCTACTATAGTGTAGGTTACATTATCTACTATAGTGTAGGTTACATTATCTACTATAGTGTAGGTTACATTATCTACTATAGTGTAGGTTACATTATCTACTGTACTAGTGATGTACTGTCTATAAACCCGTTTAGGTTACATTATCTACTATAGTGTAAGTTACATTATCTACTATAGTGTAGGTTACATTATCTACTATAGTGTAGGTTACATTATCTACTGTACTAGTGATGTACTGTCTATAAACCCCTATAGGTTACATTATCTACTATAGTGTAGGTTACATTATCTACTGTACTAGTGATGTACTGTCTATAAACCCGTTTAGGTTACATTATCTACTATAGTGTAAGTTACATTATCTACTATAGTGTAGGTTACATTATCTACTGTACTAGTGATGTACTGTCTATAAACCCCTATAGGTTACATTATCTACTATAGTGTAGGTTACATTATCTACTGTACTAGTGATGTACTGTCTATAAACCCCTATAGGTTACATTATCTACTATAGTGTAGGTTACATTATCTACTATAGTGTAGGTTACATTATCTACTATAGTGTAGGTTACATTATCTACTATACTAGTGATGTACTGTCTATAAAACCGTGTAGGTTACATTATCTACTATAGTGTAAGTTACATTATCTACTATAGTGTAGGTTACATTATCTACTGTACTAGTGATGTACTGTCTATAAACCCCTATAGGTTACATTATCTACTATAGTATAGGTTACATTATCTACTATAGTGTAGGTTACATTATCTACTATAGTGTAGGTTACATTATCTACTATAGTGTAGGTTACATTATCTACTGTACTAGTGATGTACTGTCTATAAACCCGTTTAGGTTACATTATCTACTATAGTGTAAGTTACATTATCTACTATAGTGTAGGTTACATTATCTACTGTACTAGTGATGTACTGTCTATAAACCCCTATAGGTTACATTATCTACTATAGTGTAGGTTACATTATCTACTGTACTAGTGATGTACTGTCTATAAACCCCTATAGGTTACATTATCTACTATAGTGTAGGTTACATTATCTACTATAGTGTAGGTTACATTATCTACTATAGTGTAGGTTACATTATCTACTATACTAGTGATGTACTGTCTATAAAACCGTGTAGGTTACATTATCTACTATAGTGTAGGTTACATTATCTACTGTACTAGTGATGTACTGTCTATAACCCCTATAGGTTACATTATCTACTATAGTGTAGGTTACATTATCTACTATAGTGTAGGTTACATTATCTACTATACTAGTGATGTACTGTCTATAAAACCGTGTAGGTTACATTATCTACTATAGTGTAGGTTACATTATCTACTATACTAGTGATGTACTGTCTATAAAACCGTGTAGGTTACATTATCAACTATAGTGTAGGTTACATTATCTACTGTACTAGTGATGTACTGTCTATAAACCCATTTAGGTTACATTATCTACTATAGTGTAGGTTACATTATCTACTATAGTGTAGGTTACATTATCTACTATAGTGTAGGTTACATTATCTACTATAGTGTAGGTTACATTATCTACTATAGTGTAGGTTACATTATCTACTGTACTAGTGATGTACTGTCTATAAAACCGTGTAGGTTACATTATCTACTATAGTATAGGTTACATTATCTACTGTACTAGTGATGTACTGTCTATAAACCCCTATAGGTTACATTATCTACTATAGTATATGTTACATTATCTACTATAGTGTAGGTTACATTATCTACTATAGTGTAGGTTACATTATCTACTGTACTAGTGATGTACTGTCTATAAACCCATTTAGGTTACATTATCTACTATAGTGTAGGTTACATTATCTACTGTACTAGTGATTTACTGTCTATAAAACCGTGTAGGTTACATTATCTACTATAGTGTAGGTTACATTATCTACTATAGTGTAGGTTACATTATCTACTATAGTATATGTTACATTATCTACTATAGTGTAGGTTACATTATCTACTATAGTGTAGGTTACATTATCTACTATAGTATATATGTTACATTATCTACTATAGTGTAGGTTACATTATCTACTATAGTATAGGTTACATTATCTACTGTACTAGTGATGTACTGTCTATAAACCCCTATAGGTTACATTATCTACTATAGTGTAGGTTACATTATCTACTATAGTGTAGGTTACATTATCTACTATAGTGTAGGTTACATTATCTACTATAGCGAGGGTTATATTATCCTCTATAGTAGTGTAGTCTAACCGTCATTTTTCTCAACTTTTCAATCGGGAGGCAGGTAGCCTAGTGGTTAGAGTGTAGAGGTGGCAGGTAGCCTAGTGGTTAGAGTGTAGAGGAGGCAGGTAGCCTAGTGGTTAGAGTGTAGAGGAGGCAGGTAGCCTAGTGGTTAGAGTGTAGAGGCCGCCATTGTAAATAATAATTTGTTAACTGACTTTCATGGTTAAATTAAGGTAAAATAAAATAAATACTTTCTTTTGAATTTATCACTCTTTCACTATATCATTCTGTTTTTATATCCCTCTCTCTCTCTCTCTCTCTCTCTCTCTCTCTCTCTCTCTCTCTCTCTCTCTCTCTCTCTCTCTCTCTCTCTCTCTCTCTCTCTCCCTTCCCCCCCTCCCTCTCTTTGCATGCCTCCTTTCATCTCCTCTCTCCCCCTCACCCTACTCTCTCCCCCTCCCCCTACTCTCTCCGCCTCTCTCCTCTCTCACCCTCCCCCTACTCTCCCCATCCTCCCCCTCACCCTACTCTCTCCCCTCCAGTCTCCTCTCTCCCCCTCCCCTCTCTGCCTCCCTCCCCTCCCTCTCTCAGTCTCTCCCTCCCCCCCGTTATCAGTCCTACCAGTCTGAATTTACTGCCAGTTTGGGTGGGGTGCACATCTGGACTTATTTAAGGGAAAACCACGATTTTCCTCCTCCTCTCCTCTCCCGCTCTCCTGTCCCCCTCTCCTCCTCCTCTCCTCTCCCCCTCTCCCCCTCTCCTCACCCCCTCTCCTCCTCCTCCTCCTCCTCCTCCTCCTCCTCCTCTCCCCCCTCTCCTCCTCCTCCTCCTCCTCCTCCTCCTCCTCCTCCTCCTCCTCCTCCTCCTCCTCCTCCTCCTCCTCCTCCTCCTCCTCACCCCCTCTCCTTCTCCTCCTCCTCTCCTGTCCCCCTCTCCTCCTCCTCTCCTCTCCCCTTCTCCTCACCCCCTCTCCTCACCCCCTCTCATTCTCCTCCTCCTCCCCTCTCCCCCTCTCCTTCTCCTCCTCCACTCCTCTCCCCCTCTCCTCCTCCTCTCCTCTCCCCCTCTCCTTCTCCTCCTCCTCCCCTCTCCCCTCTCCTCCTCCTCCTCCTCACCCCCTCTCCTTCTCCTCCTCCTCTCCTGTCCCCCTCTCCTCCTCCTCTCCTCTCCCCCTCTCCTCACCCCCTCTCCTTCTCCTACTCTTCTCCTCTCCCCCTCTCCTTCTCATCCTCCTCTCTTCTCCCCCTCTCCTCCTCTCCTCTCCCCCTCTCCTTCTCCTCCTCCTCCCCTCTCCCCTCTCCTCCTCCTCTCCTCTCCCCCTCTCCTTCTCCTCCTCCTCTCCTCTCCCCCTCTCCTTCTCCCCCTCCTCTCCTCTCCCCCTCTCCTTCTCCTCCTCCTCTCCTCTCCCCTCTCCTTCTCCTCCTCCTCTCCTCTCCCCCTCCCCTCCTCCTCTCCTTCTCCTCCTCCTCTCCTCTCCCCTCTCATTCTCCTCCTCCTCTCCTCTCCCCCTCTCCTTCTCCTCCTCCTCTCCTCTCCCCTCTCATTCTCCTCCTCCTCCCCTCTCCCCCTCTCCTTCTCCTCCTCCTCTCCTCTCCCCCTCTCCTTCTCCGCCTCCTTTCCTCTCCCCCTCTCATTCTCCTCCTCCTCCCCTCTCCCCCTCTCCTTCTCCTCCTCCTCTCCTCTCCACCTCTCCTTCTCCTCCTCCTCTCCTATCCCCCTCTCATTCTCCTCCTCCTCTCCTCTCCCCCTCTCCTTCTCCTCCTCCTCTCCTCTCCCCCTGTCATTCTCCTCCTCCTCCCCTGTTCTGCTCTGACATGTATTCACAACACTCAACCTACAAATGACAGTTTATCTTTAACTAAGACAAGTAACCTGTTAGCAGGTAGCCTAGTGGTTAGAGCGGTGGGCCAGTAACCGGAAGGTTGCTGGATCAAATCCCTGAGCTGACAAGGTAAAAATATATCGTTCTGACCCTGAACAAGGCAGTTAACCCACTGTTCCCCTGAACAAGGCAGTTAACCCACTGTTCCCCTGAACAAGGCAGTTAACCCACTGTTCCTCGGTTGCCGAAGACGTGGATGTTGATTATGGCAGCCCCCCCGCACCTCTCTGATTCAGAGGAAGGACACATTAAATTGTACAACTGACTAGGTATCTCCCTGCCACTCTTCTCTCCCCACCAACCTACTCCCTCAGGTATCTCCCTGCCACTCTTCTCTCCCCACCAACCTACTCCCTCAGGAAGGTATCTCCCTGTCTGGACACATAGAATTGGATTTGTAGGGCACTACTTTAAACCAGAACCCTATTCCCTATGTAGGGCACTACTTTAGACCAGAACCCTATTCCCTATGTAGGGCACTACTTTAGACCAGAACCTTATTCCCTATGTAGGGCACTACTTTAGACCAGAACCTTATTCCCTATGAAGGGCACTACTTTAGACCAGAACCTTATTCCCTATGTAGGGCACTACTTTAGACCAGAACCTTATTCCCTATGTAGGGCACTACTTTAGACCAGAACCCTATTCCCTATGTAGGGCACTACTTTAGACCAGAACCCTATTCCCTATGTAGGGCACTACTTTAGACCAGAACCTTATTCCCTATGAAGGGCACTACTTTGACAACTGGGACAAGATTTTGGCTCTGGAATTTTATCCAGACCAGCCCACATCAATGCGCACGCAGCAACCCCCCCCACACACACACCCCCACACACACACACCCTCCCCCACACCCTCCCCACACACACATACACCCTGACCCTACACACTCTACTGAAACACATGCAGTAGTGTTGACATAACACTGACAACACAATACAGTGTTTCTCAAACATTTCTGGACCAGTGACTGGTGAGACAAGCCCCCCCCCTCCTCTTTTATAACCAGCTCATTATTAAAACAAATACAATATGTAGATACAACAATAACTGTTCCTCTGTCTGGAGATACAACTCACCACTATAACTGTTCCTCTGGAGATACAACTCACCACTATAACTGTTCCTCTGTCTGGAGATACAACTCACCACTATAACTGTTCCTCTGGAGATACAACTCACCACTATAACTGTTCCTCTGGAGATACAACTCACCACTATAACTGTTCCTCTGGAGATACAACTCACCACTATAACTGTTCCTCTGGAGATACAACTCACCACTATAACTGTTCCTCTGTCTGGAGATACAACTCACCACTATAACTGTTCCTCTGGAGATACAACTCACCACTATAACTGTTCCTCTGGAGATACAACTCACCACTATAACTGTTCCTCTGGAGATACAACTCACCACTATAACTGTTCCTCTGGAGATACAACTCACCACTATAACTGTTCCTCTGGAGGTACAACTCACCACTATAACTGTTCCTCTGTCTGGAGATACAACTCACCACTATAACTGTTCCTCTGGAGATACAACTCACCACTATAACTGTTCCTCTGGAGATACAACTCACCACTATAACTGTTCCTCTGGAGATACAACTCACCACTATAACTGTTCCTCTGGAGATACAACTCACCACTATAACTGTTCCTCTGGAGGTACAACTCACCACTATAACTGTTCCTCTGTCTGGAGATACAACTCACCACTATAACTGTTCCTCTGTCTGGAGATACAACTCACCACTATAACTGTTCCTCTGTCTGGAGATACAACTCACCACTATAACTGTTCCTCTGGAGAAACAACTCACCACTATAACTGTTCCTCTGGAGATACAACTCACCACTATAACTGTTCCTCTGTCTGGAGATACAGCTCACCACTATAACTGTTCCACTGGAGATACAACTCACCACTATAACTGTTCCTCTGGAGATACAACTCACCACTATAACTGTTCCTCTGGAGATACAACTCACCACTATAACTGTTCCTCTGGAGATACAACTCACCACTATAACTGTTCCTCTGTCTGGAGATACAGCTCACCACTATAACTGTTCCTCTGTCTGGAGATACAACTCACCACTAGAACTGTTCCTCTGTCTGGAGATACAACTCACCACTATAACTGTTCCTCTGTCTGGAGATACAACTCACCACTATAACTGTTCCTCTGGAGATACAACTCACCACTATAACTGTTCCACTGGAGATACAACTCACCACTATAACTGTTCCTCTGGAGATACAACTCACCACTATAACTGTTCCACTGGAGATACAACTCACCACTATAACTGTTCCTCTGGAGATACAACTCACCACTATAACTGTTCCTCTGGAGATACAACTCACCACTATAACTGTTCCTCTGGAGATACAACTCACTACTATAACTGTTCCTCTGGAGATACAACTCACCACTATAACTGTTCCTCTGGAGATACAACTCACTACTATAACTGTTCCTCTGGAGATACAACTCACCACTATAACTGTTCCTCTGGAGATACAACTTACCACTATAACTGTTCCTCTGTCTGGAGATACAACTCACCACTATAACTGTTCCTCTGGAGGTACAACTCACCACTATAACTGTTCCTCTGGAGATACAACTCACCACTATAACTGTTCCTCTGTCTGGAGATAAAACTCACCACTATAACTGTTCCTCTGGAGATACAACTCACCACTATAACTGTTCCTCTGTCTGGAGATACAACTCACCACTATAACTGTTCCTCTGGAGATACAACTCACCACTATAACTGTTCCTCTGTCTGGAGATACAACTCACCACTATAACTGTTCCTCTGTCTGGAGATACAGCTCACCACTATAACTGTTCCTCTGTCTGGAGATACAACTCACCACTAGAACTGTTCCTCTGTCTGGAGATACAACTCACCACTATAACTGTTCCTCTGTCTGGAGATACAACTCACCACTATAACTGTTCCTCTGGAGATACAACTCACCACTATAACTGTTCCACTGGAGATACAACTCACCACTATAACTGTTCCTCTGGAGATACAACTCACCACTATAACTGTTCCACTGGAGATACAACTCACCACTATAACTGTTCCTCTGGAGATACAACTCACCACTATAACTGTTCCTCTGGAGATACAACTCACCACTATAACTGTTCCTCTGGAGATACAACTCACTACTATAACTGTTCCTCTGGAGATACAACTCACCACTATAACTGTTCCTCTGGAGATACAACTCACTACTATAACTGTTCCTCTGGAGATACAACTCACCACTATAACTGTTCCTCTGGAGATACAACTTACCACTATAACTGTTCCTCTGTCTGGAGATACAACTCACCACTATAACTGTTCCTCTGTTCACCACTATAACTGTTCCTCTGGAGATACAACTCACCACTATAACTGTTCCTCTGTCTGGAGATAAAACTCACCACTATAACTGTTCCTCTGGAGATACAACTCACCACTATAACTGTTCCTCTGGAGATACAACTCACCACTATAACTGTTCCTCTGGAGATACAACTCACTACTATAACTGTTCCTCTGTCTGGAGATACAACTCACCACTATAACTGTTCCTCTGGATAACTGTTCCTATAACTGTTCCACTGGAGATACAACTCACCACTATAACTGTTCCTCTGGAGATACAACTCACCACTATAACTGTTCCACTGGAGATACAACTCACCACTATAACTGTTCCTCTGGAGATACAACTCACCACTATAACTGTTCCTCTGGAGATACAACTCACCACTATAACTGTTCCTCTGGAGATACAACTCACTACTATAACTGTTCCTCTGGAGATACAACTCACCACTATAACTGTTCCTCTGGAGATACAACTCACTACTATAACTGTTCCTCTGGAGATACAACTCACCACTATAACTGTTCCTCTGGAGATACAACTCACCACTATAACTGTTCCTCTGTCTGGAGATACAACTCACCACTATAACTGTTCCTCTGTTCCTCTGTTCCTCTGGAGATACAACTCACCACTATAACTGTTCCTCTGTCTGGAGATAAAACTCACCACTATAACTGTTCCTCTGGAGATACAACTCACCACTATAACTGTTCCTCTGTCTGGAGATACAACTCACCACTATAACTGTTCCTCTGGAGATACAACTCACCACTATAACTGTTCCTCTGTCTGGAGATACAACTCACCACTATAACTGTTCCTCTGTCTGGAGATACAACTCACCACTATAACTGTTCCTCTGTCTGGAGATACAACTCACCACTATAACTGTTCCTCTGTCTGGAGATACAACTCACCACTATAACTGTTCCTCTGTCTGGAGATACAACTCACCACTATAACTGTTCCTCTGGAGATACAACTCACCACTATAACTGTTCCACTGGAGATACAACTCACCACTATAACTGTTCCTCTGGAGATACAACTCACCACTATAACTGTTCCACTGGAGATACAACTCACCACTATAACTGTTCCTCTGGAGATACAACTCACCACTATAACTGTTCCTCTGGAGATACAACTCACCACTATAACTGTTCCTCTGGAGATACAACTCACTACTATAACTGTTCCTCTGGAGATACAACTCACCACTATAACTGTTCCTCTGGAGATACAACTCACTACTATAACTGTTCCTCTGGAGATACAACTCACCACTATAACTGTTCCTCTGGAGATACAACTTACCACTATAACTGTTCCTCTGTCTGGAGATACAACTCACCACTATAACTGTTCCTCTGGAGGTACAACTCACCACTATAACTGTTCCTCTGGAGATACAACTCACCACTATAACTGTTCCTCTGTCTGGAGATACAACTCACCACTATAACTGTTCCTCTGGAGATACAACTCACCACTATAACTGTTCCTCTGGAGATACAACTCACTACTATAACTGTTCCTCTGTCTGGAGATACAACTCACCACTATAACTGTTCCTCTGTCTGGAGATACAACTCACCACTATAACTGTTCCTCTGGAGATACAACTCACTACTATAACTGTTCCTCTGGAGATACAACTCACCACTATAACTGTTCCTCTGGAGATACAACTCACTACTATAACTGTTCCTCTGGAGATACAACTCACCACTATAACTGTTCCTCTGGAGATACAACTCACCACTATAACTGTTCCTCTGTCTGGAGATACAACTCACCACTATAACTGTTCCTCTGTCTGGAGATACAACTCACCACTATAACTGTTCCTCTGTCTGGAGATACAACTCACCACTATAACTGTTCCTCTGGAGATACAACTCACCACTATAACTGTTCCTCTGGAGATACAACTCACCACTATAACTGTTCCTCTGGAGATACAACTCACCACTATAACTGTTCCTCTGGAGATACAACTCACCACTATAACTGTTCCTCTGGAGATACAACTCACCACTATAACTGTTCCTCTGTCTGGAGATACAACTCACCACTATAACTGTTCCTCTGTCTGGAGATACAACTCACCACTATAACTGTTCCTCTGTCTGGAGATACAACTCACCACTATAACTGTTCCTCTGGAGAAACAACTCACCACTATAACTGTTCCTCTGGAGATACAACTCACCACTATAACTGTTCCTCTGTCTGGAGATACAGCTCACCACTATAACTGTTCCACTGGAGATACAACTCACCACTATAACTGTTCCTCTGGAGATACAACTCACCACTATAACTGTTCCTCTGTCTGGAGATACAACTCACCACCATAACTGTTCCCCTGTCTGGAGATACAACTCACCACTATAACTGTTCCTCTGGAGATACAACTCACCACTATAACTGTTCCTCTGGAGATACAACTCACCACTATAACTGTTCCTCTGTCTGGAGATACAACTCACCACTATAACTGTTCCCTCTGTCTGGAGATACAACTCACCACTATAACTGTTCCTCTGCCTGGAGATACAACTCACCACTATAACTGTTCCTCTGGAGATACAACTCACCACTATAACTGTTCCTCTGTCTGGAGATACAACTCACCACTATAACTGTTCCTCTGTCTGGAGATACAACTTACCACTATAACTGTTCCTCTGTCTGGAGATACAACTCACCACTATAACTGTTCCTCTGGAGATACAACTCACCACTATAACTGTTCCTCTGGAGATACAACTCACCACTATAACTGTTCCTCTGGAGATACAACTCACCACTATAACTGTTCCTCTGGAGATACAACTCACCACTATAACTGTTCCTCTGCTGTAGACATTTTTCTCCCTGTCTCAGCATATTTTCTTCTGCCATTATATTATTTTTGATCTCTGCCTGTCTGTCTGTCTGTCTGTCTGTCTGTCTGTCTGTCTGTCTGTCTGTCTGTCTGTCTGTCTGTCTGTCTGTCTGTCTGTCTGTCTGTCTGTCTGTCTGTCTGTCTGTCTGTCTGTCTGTCTGTCTGTCTGGAACCATAGGGAGTGACATATATAGGGAAGGAACCAAAGGGAGACACATATATAGGGAAGGAACCAAAGGGAGTGACATATATAGGGAAGGAACCAAAGGGAGGGACATATATAGGGAAGGAACCAAAGGGAGAGACATATATAGGGAAGGAACCAAAGGGAGGGACATCAATAGGGAAGGAACCAAATGGAGAGACATATATAGGGAAGGAACCAAAGGGAGAGACATATATAGGGAAGGAACCAAAGGGAGAGACATATATAGGGAAGGAACCAAAGGGAGAGACATATATAGGGAAGGAACCAAAGGGAGTGACATATATAGGGAAGGAACCAAAGAGAGGGACATATATAGGGAAGGAACCAAAGGGAGTGACATATATAGGAAATGAACCAAAGGGAGTGACATATATAGGGAAGGAACCAAAGGGATGGACATATATAGGGAAGGAACCAAAGGGAGGGACATATATAGGGAAGGAACCAAAGGGAGGGACATATATAGGGAAGGAACCAAAGGGAGAGACATATATAGGGAAGGAACCAAAGGGAGGGACATATATAGGGAAGGAACCAAAGGGAGAGACATATATAGGGAAGGAACCAAAGGGAGGGACATATATAGGGAAGGAACCAATGGGAGAGACATATATAGGGAAGGAAGCAAAGGGAGGGACATATATAGGGAAGGAACCAAAGGGAGGGACATATATAGGGAAGGAACCAAAGGGAGAAGGAACCAAAGGGAGAGGCACATATAGGGAAGGAACCAAAGGGAGGGACATATATAGGGAAGGAACCAAAGGGAGTGACATATATAGGGAAGGAACCAAAGGGAGAAGGAACCAAAGGGAGAGACATATATAGGGAAGGAACCAAATGGAGAGACATATATAGGCAAGGAACCAATGGGAGAGACATATATAGGCAAGGAACCAATGGGAGAGACATATATAGGCATATATAGGCAAGGAACCAAAGGGAGAGACATATATAGGGAAGGAACCAAAGGGAGAGACATATATAGGGAAGGAACCAAAGGGAGGGACATATATAGGGAAGGAACCAAAGGGAGAGACATATATAGGGAAGGAACCAAAGGGAGAGACATATATAGGGAAGGAACCAAAGGGAGGGACATATATAGGGAAGGAAGCAATGGGAGAGACATATATAGGGAAGGAACCAATGGGAGAGACATATATAGGGAAGGAACCAAAGGGAGAAGGAACCAAAGGGAGAGACATATATAGGGAAGGAACCAAAGGGAGAGACATATATAGGCAAGGAACCAATGGGAGAGACATATACAGGGAAGGAACCAAAGGGAGAAGGAACCAAAGGGAGAGACATATATAGGGAAGGAACCAAAGGGAGAGACATATATAGGGAAGGAACCAAAGGGAATGGGAGACATATATAGGCAAGGAACCAATGGGAGAGACATATATAGGCAAGGAACCAATGGGAGAGACATATATAGGGAAGGAACCAAAGGGAGGGACATATATAGGGAAGGAACCAAAGGGAGGGACATATATAGGCAAGGAACCAATGGGAGAGACATATATAGGGAAGGAACCAAAGGGAGGGACATATATAGGGAAGGAACCAAAGGGAGAGACATATATAGGGAAGGAACCAAAGGGAGAGACATATATAGGGAAGGAACCAAAGGGAGGGACATATATAGGCAAGGAACCAATGGGAGAGACATATATAGGCAAGGAACCAATGGGAGAGACATATATAGGGAAGGAACCAATGGGAGGGACATATATAGGGAAGGAACCAAAGGGAGAGACATATATAGGGAAGGAACCAAAGGGAGAGACATATATAGGGAAAGAACCAAAGGGAGGGACATATATAGGGAAGGAAGCAATGGGAGAGACATATATAGGGAAGGAACCAAAGGGAGGGACATATATAGGGAAGGAACCAATGGGAGAAACATATATAGGGAAGGAACCAAAGGGAGGGACATATATAGGGTAGGAACCAAAGGAAGACATATATAGGGAAGGAACCAAAGGGAGGGACATATATAGGGAAGGAACCAATGGGAGAGACAATAGGGAAGGAACCAAAGACATATATAGGGAAGGAACCAAAGGGAGGGACATATATAGGGAAGGAACCAAAGGGAGAGACATATATAGGGAAGGAACCAATGGGAGAGACATATATAGGGAAGGAACCAATGGGAGAGACATATATAGGGAAGGAACCAAAGGGAGGGACATATATAGGGAAGGAACCAATGGGAGAAACATATATAGGGAAGGAACCAAAGGGAGGGACATATATAGGGAAGGAACCAAAGGGAGAGACATATATAGGGAAGGAACCAAAGGGAGGGACATATATAGGGAAGGAACCAATGGGAGAGACATATATAGGGAAGGAACCAATGGGAGAGACATATATAGGGAAGGAACCAATGGGAGAGACATATATAGGGAAGGAACCAATGGGAGAGACATATATAGGGAAGGAACCAAAGGGAGGGACATATATAGGGAAGGAACCAATGGGAGAGACATATATAGGGAAGGAACCAAAGGGAGGGACATATATAGGGAAGGAACCAAAGGGAGAGACATATATAGGGAAGGAACCAAAGGGAGGGACATATATAGGGAAGGAACCAATGGGAGAGACATATATAGGGAAGGAACCAATGGGAGAGACATATATAGGGAAGGAACCAATGGGAGAGACATATGTAGGGAAGGAACCAATGGGAGAGACATATATAGGAAATGTAAATCAGGGATGTGATGGAATCCAGGTGAGTCTGCGCAGGTGCGCGTAACGATGGTGACAGGTGTGCGCCATAACTAGCAGCCTGGTGACCTAGAGGCCGTAGAGGGACCACACGTGACAGTAAAAGCCAAGCTAATGTCTTAAGCTATTTCGCAAATTAGTGCCTATCATATGTGTTCCTCTGAATCAACAACTGTCCTATGTGTTAATTACTATTAGTGGGCTCCACACTGACATTTTACTCTGATGTGTTTAGTAGTATTTACTATTAGTGGGCTCCAGACTGACATTTTACTCTGATGTGTTTAGTAGTATTTACTATTAGTGGGCTCCAGACTGACATTTTACTCTGATGTGTTTCGTAGTTTTTTATTTATTTTGTATTTATTTCACCTTTATTTAACCAGGTAGGCTAGTTGAGAACAGGTTCTCATTTGCAACTGCGACCTGGCCAAGATAAAGCATAGCAGTGTGAAAAGACAACACAGAGTTACACATGGAGTAAACAATGAACAAGTCAATAACACGGTAGAGAAATAAATGGGCAGTCTATATACAATGTGTGCAAAAGGCATGAGGAGGTAGGCGAATAATTACAATATTGCAGATTAACACTGGAGTGATAAATGATCAGATGATCATGTACAGGTAGAGATATTGGTGTGCAAAAGAGCAGAAAAGTAAATAAATAAAAACTGTGGGGATGAGGTAGGTGAAAATGGGTGGGCTATTTACCAATAGATTATGTACAGCTGCAGCGATCGGTTAGCTGCTCAGATAGCTGATGTTTGAAGTTGGTGAGGGAGATAAAAGTCTCCAACTTCAGCGATTTTTGCAATTCGTTCCAGTCACAGGCAGCAGAGTACTGGAACGAAAGGCGACCGAATGAGGTGTTGGCTTTAGGGATGATCAATGAGATACACCTGCTGGAGCGCGTGCTACGGATGGCTGTTGCCATCGTGACCAGTGAGCTGAGATAAGGCGGAGCTTTGCCTAGCATGGCCTTGTAGATGACCTGGAGCCAGTGGGTCTGGTGACGAATATGTAGCGAGGGCCAGCCGACTAGAGCATACAAGTCGCAGTGGTGGGTAGTATAAGGTGCTTTAGTGACAAAACGGATGGCACTGTGATAAACTGCATCCAGTTTGCTGAGAAGAGTGTTGGAAGCAATTTTGTAGATGACATCGCCGAAGTCGAGGATCGGTAGGATAGTCAGTTTTACTAGGGTAAGCTTGGCAGCGTGAGTGAAGGAGGCTTTGTTGCGGAATAGAAAGCCGACTCTTGATTTGATTTTCGATTGGAGATGTTTGATATGAGTCTGGAAGGAGAGTTTGCAGTCTAGCCAGACACCTAGGTACTTATAGGTGTCCACATATTCAAGGTCGGAACCATCCAGTGTGGTGATGCTAGTCGGGCAAGCGGGTGCAGGCAGCGATCGGTTGAAAAGCATGCATTTGGTTTTACTAGCGTTTAAGAGCAGTTGGAGGCCACGGAAGGAGTGTTGTATGGCATTGAAGCTCGATTGGAGGTTAGATTGCACAGTGTCCAATGACGGGCCGAAAGTGTACAGAATGGTGTCGTCTGCGTAGAGGTGGATCAGGGAATCGCCCGCAGCAAGAGCAACATCATTCATATACACAGAGAAAAGAGTCGGCCTGAGAATTGAACCCTGTGGCACCCCCATAGAGACTGCCAGAGGACCGGACAACATGCCCTCCGATTTGACACACTGAACTCTGTCTGCAAAGTAATTGGTGAACCAGGCAAGGCAGTCATCCGAAAAACCGAGGCTACTGAGTCTGCCGATAAGAATATGGTGATTGACAGAGTCGAAAACCTTGGCAAGGTCGATGAAGACGGCTGCACAGTACTGTCTTTTATCGATGGCGGTTATGATGTCGTTTAGTACCTTGAGTGTGGCTGAGGTGCACCCGTGACCGGCTCGGAAACCAGATTGAATAGCGGAGAAGGTACGGTGGGATTCGAGATGGTCAGTGACCTGTTTGTTGACTTGGCTTTCGAAGACCTTAGATAGGCAGGGCAGAATGGATATAGGTCTGTAACAGTTTGGGTCCAGGGTGTCTCCCCCTTTGAAGAGGGGGATGACTGCGGCAGCTTTCCAATCCTTGGGGATCTCAGACGATATGAAAGAGAGGTTGAACAGGCTGGTAATAGGGGTTACGACAATGGCGGCAGATAGTTTCAGAAATAGAGGGTCCAGATTGTCAAGCCCAGCTGATTTATACGGGTCCAGGTTTTGCAGCTCTTTCAGAACATCTGCTATCTGGATTTGGGTAAAGGAGAACCTGGAGAGGTTTGGGCGAGGAGCTGCGGGGGGGCCGGAGCTGTTGGCCGAGGTAGGAGTAGCCAGGCAGAAGGCATGGCCAGCCGTTGAGAAATGCTTGTTGAAGTTTTCGATAATCATGGATTTGTCGGTGGTGACCGTGTTCCCTAGCCTCAGTGCAGTGGGCATCTGGGAGGTGGTGCTCTTGTTCTCCATGGACTTCACAGTGTCCCAGAACATTTTGGAGTTGGAGCTACAGGATGCAAACTTCTGCCTGAAGAAGCTGGCCTTAGCTTTCCTGACTGACTGCGTGTATTGGTTCCTGACTTCCCTGAACAGTTGCATATCGCGGGGACTGTTCGATGCTATTGCAGTCCGCCACAGTATGTTTTTGTGCTGGTCGAGGGCAGTTAGGTCTGGAGTGAACCAAGGGCTGTATCTGTTCTTAGTTCTGCATTTTTTGAACGGAGCATGTGTAACAGTATAATTTTAAACCGTCCCCTCGCCCATACCCGGGCGCGAACCAGGGACCTTCTGCACACATCAACAACGGTCACCCACGAAGTGTCGTTACCCATCGCTCCACAAGAGCCGCGGCCCTTGCAGAGCAAGGGGAACTACTACTTCAAGGTCTCAGAGCAAGTGACGTAACCGATTGAAATGCTATTTAGCGCACACCGCTAACTAAGCTAGCCGTTTCACATCCGTTACACTCGCTTATCTAATATGGTGAGGAAGTTACTCTTAAAGAATGACCAGGCATCCTCAACTGACGGGATGAGGTCAATGTCCTTCCAGGATACCCGGGCCAGGTCGATTAGAAAGGCCTGCTCACAGAAGTGTTTTAGGGAGCGTTTGACAGTGATGAGGGGTGGTCGTTTGACTGCGGCACCGTAGCGGATACAGGCAATGAGGCAGTGGTCGCTGAGATCCTGGTTGAAGACAGCAGAGGTGTATTTGGAGGGCCAGTTGGTCAGGATGACGTCTATGAGGGTGCCCTTGCTTACAGAGTTAGGGTTGTACCTGGTGGGTTCCTTGATGATTTGTGTGAGATTGAGGGCATCTAGCTTAGATTGTAGGACTGCCGGGGTGTTAAGCATATCCCAGTTAGTTGGAGCCCCATTAATTGTTGCTGAAGCAGCAGCTTCCTGGGTTCCAGACACAACATAGAACATGGTACAAAACATCAATAGACAAGGTCAAGGACAGAACTACACACGTTAAACATAACAACAATAGTACCAAAATAAACGGTCCTACTGACAGTTACACATTATAGACAGTTACACATTACTGACAGTTACACATTACAGACAGTTACACATTACTGACAGTTACACATTACAGACAGTTACACATTACAGACAGTTACACATTACTGACAGTTACACATTACAGACAGTTACACATTACAGACAGTTACACATTATAGACAGTTACACATTACAGACAGTTACACATTACTGACAGTTACACATTACAGACAGTTACACATTACAGACAGTTACACATTATAGACAGTTACACATTACTGACAGTTACACATTATAGACAGTTACACATTAATGACAGTTACACATTACAGACAGTTACACATTACAGACAGTTACACATTATAGACAGTTACACATTACAGACAGTTACACATTATAGACAGTTACACATTATAGACAGTTACACATTACAGACAGTTACACATTATAGACAGCTACACAATAATGACAGTTACACATTAATGACAGTTACACATTACAGACAGTTACACATTATAGACAGTTAGAATAGAGTTCCATGTAGTCATGGCTCTATGTAGTACTGTGGAATAGAGTTCCATGTAGTCATGGCTCTATGTTGTACTGTGGAATAGAGTTCCATGTAGTCATGGCTCTATGTTGTATTGTGGAATAGAATTCCATGTAGTCATGGCTCTATGTTGTACTGTGGAATAGAGTTCCATGTAGTCATGGCTCTATGTAGTACTGTGGAATAGAGTTCCATGTAGTCATGGCTCTATGTTGTACTGTGGAATAGAGTTCCATGTAGTCATGGCTCTATGTAGTACTGTGGAATAGAGTTCCATGTAGTCATGGCTCTATGTAGTACTGTGGAATAGAGTTCCATGTAGTCATGGCTCTATGTAGTACTGTGGAATAGAGTTCCATGTAGTCATGGCTCTATGTAGTACTGTGGAATAGAGTTCCATGTAGTCATGGCTCTATGTAGTACTGTGGAATAGAGTTCCATGTAGTCATGGCTCTATGTAGTACTGTGCACCTCCCATAGTCTGTTCTGGACTTGAGGACAGCGAAGAGACCACTGGTGGCATGTCTTGTGGGGTATGTATGGGTGTCTGAGCTGTGTGCCAGTAGTTTAGACAGACCTCTGGTGGGTGTCTGAGCTGTGTGCCAGTAGTTTAGACAGACCTCTGGTGGGTGTCTGAGCTGTGTGCCAGTAGTTTAGACAGACCTCTGGTGGGTGTCTGAGCTGAGTGCCAGTAGTTTAGACAGACCTCTGGTGGGTGTCTGAGCTGTGTGTTAGTAGTTTAAACAGACCTCTGGTGGGTGTCTGAGCTGTGTGCCAGTAGTTTAGACAGACCTCTGGTGGGTGTCTGAGCTGTGTGCCAGTAGTTTAGACAGACCTCTGGTGGGTGTCTGAGCTGTGTGCCAGTAGTTTAGACAGACCTCTGGTGGGTGTCTGAGCTGTGTGCCAGTAGTTTAGACAGACCTCTGGTGGGTGTCTGAGCTGTGTGTTAGTAGTTTAAACAGACCTCTGGTGGGTGTCTGAGCTGTGTGCCAGTAGTTTAGACAGACTGCCCGGTGTATTCAACATGTCAATACCTCTCACAAATACAAGTAGTGATGAAGACAATCTCTCCTCTACTTTTAGTCAGGAGAGATTAACATGCATATTAGTTATCTCTCTGTGTCCATCCAAGGGCCAGCTGTGCTTCCCTGTTCTGGGCCAATTGTAATTTTCCAAAGTCCCTCTTTGTGGCACCTGACCACACGGCTGAACAGTAGTCCAGGTGCGACAAAACTAGGGCCTGTAGGACCTGTCTTGTTGACAGTGGTAGAAACTAGGGCCTGTAGGACCTGCCTTGTTGATAGTGGTAGAAACTAGGGTCTGTAGGACCTGCCTTGTTGATAGTGTTGTTAAGAAGGTAGAAACTAGGCCCTGTAGGACCTGCCTTGTTGATAGTGTTGTTAAGAAGGTAGAAACTAGGGCCTGTAGGACCTGCCTTGTTGATAGTGTAGTTAAGAAGGTAGAAACTAGGGCCTGCCTTGTTGATAGTGTTGTTAAGAAGGTAGAAACTAGGGTCTGTAGGACCTGTCTTGTTGATAGTATTGTTAAGAAGGTAGAAACTAGGACCTGTAGGACCTGCCTTGTTGATAGTATTGTTAAGAAGGTAGAAACTAGGACCTGTAGGACCTGCATTGTTGATAGTGGTAGAAACTAGGCCCTGTAGGACCTGCCTTGTTGATAGTGTTGTTAAGAAGGTAGAAACTAGGGTCTGTAGGACCTGCCTTGTTGATAGTGGTAGAAACTAGGGTCTGTAGAACCTGCCTTGTTGATAGTATTGTTAAGAGGGTAGAAACTAGGACCTGTAGGACCTGCCTTGTTGATAGTGGTAGAAACTAGGCCCTGTAGGACCTGCCTTGTTGATAGTGTTGTTAAGAAGGTAGAAACTAGGGTCTGTAGGACCTGCCTTGTTGATAGTGGTAGAAACTAGGCCCTGTAGGACCTGCCTTGTTGATAGTGTTGTTAAGAAGGTAGAAACTAGGGTCTGTAGGACCTGCCTTGTTGATAGTGTTGTTAAGAAGGTAGAAACTAGGGCCTGTAGGACCTGCCTTGTTGATAGTGTTGTTAAGAAGGTAGAAACTAGGGCCTGTAGGACCTGCCTTGTTGATAGTGTTTTTAAGAAGGTAGAAACTAGGTCCTATCTTGTTGATAGTGTTGTTAAGAAGGTAGAAACTAGGGCCTGCCTTGTTGATAGTGTTGTTAAGAAGGTAGAAACTAGGGCCTGTAGGACCTGCCTTGTTGATAGTGGTAGAAACTAGGCCCTGTAGGACCTGCCTTGTTGATAGTGTTGTTAAGAAGGTAGAAACTAGGGTCTGTAGGACCTGCCTTGTTGATAGTGTTGTTAAGAAGGTAGAAACTAGGCCCTGTAGGACCTGCCTTGTTGATAGTGTTGTTAAGAAGGTAGAAACTAGGGCCTGTAGGACCTGCCTTGTTGATAGTGTAGTTAGGTAGAAACTTGCCTTGTTGATAGTGTTGTTAAGAAGGTAGAAACTAGGGTCTGTAGGACCTGTCTTGTTGATAGTATTGTTAAGAAGGTAGAAACTAGGACCTGTAGGACCTGCCTTGTTGATAGTATTGTTAAGAAGGTAGAAACTAGGACCTGTAGGACCTGCATTGTTGATAGTGGTAGAAACTAGGCCCTGTAGGACCTGCCTTGTTGATAGTGTTGTTAAGAAGGTAGAAACTAGGGTCTGTAGGACCTGCCTTGTTGATAGTGGTAGAAACTAGGGTCTGTAGAACCTGCCTTGTTGATAGTGTTGTTAAGAAGGTAGAAACTAGGGTCTGTAGGACCTGCCTTGTTGATAGTGGTAGAAACTAGGCCCTGTAGGACCTGCCTTGTTGATAGTATTGTTAAGAGGGTAGAAACTAGGACCTGTAGGACCTGCCTTGTTGAGTGGTAGAAACCCCTGCCTGCCTTGTTGATAGTGTTGTTAAGAAGGTAGAAACTAGGGTCTGTAGGACCTGCCTTGTTGATAGTGGTAGAAACTAGGCCCTGTAGGACCTGCCTTGTTGATAGTGTTGTTAAGAAGGTAGAAACTAGGGTCTGTAGGACCTGCCTTGTTGATAGTGTTGTTAAGAAGGTAGAAACTAGGGCCTGTAGGACCTGCCTTGTTGATAGTGTTGTTAAGAAGGTAGAAACTAGGGCCTGTAGGACCTGCCTTGTTGATAGTGTTTTTAAGAAGGTAGAAACTAGGTCCTATCTTGTTGATAGTGTTGTTAAGAAGGTAGAAACTAGGGCCTGCCTTGTTGATAGTGTTGTTAAGAAGGTAGAAACTAGGGCCTGTAGGACCTGCCTTGTTGATAGTATTGTTAAGAAGGTAGAAACTAGGACCTGTAGGACCTGCCTTGTTGATAGTGGTAGAAACTAGGCCCTGTAGGACCTGCCTTGTTGATAGTGTTGTTAAGAAGGTAGAAACTAGGGTCTGTAGGACCTGCCTTGTTGATAGTGTTGTTAAGAAGGTAGAAACTAGGACCTGTAGGACCTGCCTTGTTGATAGTGGTAGAAACTAGGGTCTGTAGGACCTGCCTTGCTGATAGTATTGTTAAGAAGGTAGAAACTAGGACCTGTAGGACCTGCCTTGTTGATAGTGTTGTTAAGAAGGTAGAAACTAGGGTCTGTAGGACCTGCCTTGTTGATAGTGGTAGAAACTAGGCCCTGTAGGACCTGCCTTGTTGATAGTGTTGTTAAGAAGGTAGAAACTAGGGTCTGTAGGACCTGCCTTGTTGATAGTGTTGTTAAGAAGGTAGAAACTAGGGCCTGTAGGACCTGCCTTGTTGATAGTGTTGTTAAGAAGGTAGAAACTAGGGCCTGTAGGACCTGCCTTGTTGACAGTGGTAGAAACTAGGGCCTGTAGGACCTGCCTTGTTGATAGTGGTAGAAACTAGGGTCTGTAGGACCTGCCTTGTTGATAGTGTTGTTAAGAAGGTAGAAACTAGGCCCTGTAGGACCTGCCTTGTTGATAGTGTTGTTAAGAAGGTAGAAACTAGGGCCTGTAGGACCTGCCTTGTTGATAGTGTAGTTAAGAAGGTAGAAACTAGGGCCTGCCTTGTTGATAGTGTTGTTAAGAAGGTAGAAACTAGGACCTGTAGGACCTGCCTTGTTGATAGTATTGTTAAGAAGGTAGAAACTAGGACCTGTAGGACCTGCATTGTTGATAGTGGTAGAAACTAGGCCCTGTAGGACCTGCCTTGTTGATAGTGTTGTTAAGAAGGTAGAAACTAGGGTCTGTAGGACCTGCCTTGTTGATAGTGGTAGAAACTAGGCCCTGTAGGACCTGCCTTGTTGATAGTGTTGTTAAGAAGGTAGAAACTAGGGTCTGTAGGACCTGCCTTGTTGATAGTGTTGTTAAGAAGGTAGAAACTAGGGCCTGTAGGACCTGCCTTGTTGATAGTGTTGTTAAGAAGGTAGAAACTAGGGTCTGTAGGACCTGCCTTGTTGATAGTGGTAGAAACTAGGGTCTGTAGAACCTGCCTTGTTGATAGTATTGTTAAGAGGGTAGAAACTAGGACCTGTAGGACCTGCCTTGTTGATAGTGGTAGAAACTAGGCCCTGTAGGACCTGCCTTGTTGATAGTGTTGTTAAGAAGGTAGAAACTAGGGTCTGTAGGACCTGCCTTGTTGATAGTGGTAGAAACTAGGCCCTGTAGGACCTGCCTTGTTGATAGTGTTGTTAAGAAGGTAGAAACTAGGGTCTGTAGGACCTGCCTTGTTGATAGTGTTGTTAAGAAGGTAGAAACTAGGGCCTGTAGGACCTGCCTTGTTGATAGTGTTGTTAAGAAGGTAGAAACTAGGGCCTGTAGGACCTGCCTTGTTGATAGTGTTTTTAAGAAGGTAGAAACTAGGTCCTATCTTGTTGATAGTGTTGTTAAGAAGGTAGAAACTAGGGCCTGCCTTGTTGATAGTGTTGTTAAGAAGGTAGAAACTAGGGCCTGTAGGACCTGCCTTGTTGATAGTATTGTTAAGAAGGTAGAAACTAGGACCTGTAGGACCTGCCTTGTTGATAGTGGTAGAAACTAGGCCCTGTAGGACCTGCCTTGTTGATAGTGTTGTTAAGAAGGTAGAAACTAGGGTCTGTAGGACCTGCCTTGTTGATAGTGTTGTTAAGAAGGTAGAAACTAGGACCTGTAGGACCTGCCTTGTTGATAGTGGTAGAAACTAGGGTCTGTAGGACCTGCCTTGTTGATAGTATTGTTAAGAAGGTAGAAACTAGGACCTGTAGGACCTGCCTTGTTGATAGTGGTAGAAACTAGGCCCTGTAGGACCTGCCTTGTTGATAGTGTTGTTAAGAAGGTAGAAACTAGGGTCTGTAGGACCTGCCTTGTTGATAGTGGTAGAAACTAGGCCCTGTAGGACCTTCCTTGTTGATAGTGTTGTTAAGAAGGTAGAAACTAGGGTCTGTAGGACCTGCCTTGTTGATAGTGTTGTTAAGAAGGTAGAAACTAGGGCCTGTAGGACCTGCCTTGTTGATAGTGTTGTTAAGAAGGTAGAAACTAGGGTCTGTAGGACCTGCCTTGTTGATAGTGTTGTTAAGAAGGTAGAAACTAGGGCCTGTAGGACCTGCCTTGTTGATAGTGTTGTTAAGAAGGTAGAAAGTAGGGCCTGTAGGACCTGCCTTGTTGATAGTTTTGTTAAGAAGGTAGAAACTAGGGCCTGCCTTGTTGATATTGTTGTTAAGAAGGTAGAAACTAGGGCCTGTAGGACCTGCCTTGTTGATAGTGTTGTTAAGAAGGTAGAAACTAGGGCCTGTAGGACCTGCCTTGTTGATAATGTTGTTGAGAAGAATGTAGAAACTAGGGCCTGTAGGACCTGCCTTGTTGATAGTGGTGTTAAGAAGGTAGAAACTAGGGCCTGCCTTGTTGATAGTGTTGTTAAGAAGGTAGAAACTAGGGCCTGTAGGACCTGCCTTGTTGATAGTGTTGTTAAGAAGGTAGAAACTAGGGCCTGTAGGACCTGCCTTGTTGATAGTGGTGTTAAGAAGGTAGAAACTAGGGCCTGCTTTGTTGATAGTGTTGTTAAGAAGGCAAAAACTAGGGCCTGTAGGACCTATAGTGTTGTTAAGAAGGTAGAAACCTGGACCTTGTTGATAGTGTTGTTAAGAAGGTAGAAACTAGGGCCTGCTTGTTGATAGTGTTGTTAAGAAGGCAGAAACCTGCCTTGTTGAGTGTTGTTAAGAAGGTAGAAACTAGGGCCTGCCTTGTTGATAATGTTGACCTAGGGCCTGCCTTTGCTGATAGTGTTGTTAAGAAGGTAGAAACTAGGGCCTGTAGGACCTGCCTTGTTGATAGTGTTGTTAAGAATGTAGAAACTAGGGCCTGCCTTGTTGATAGTGTTGTTAAGAAGGTAGAAACTAGGGCCTGTAGGACCTGCCTTGTTGATAGTGTTGTTAAGAAGGTAGTACAGCGCTTTTAGTCACCACAACTTGCTCAATTTCCACATTATTTATTACAAGATTTAGTTGACGTTTAGGGTTTAGTGAATGATTTGTCCCAAATACAATTATTTTAGTTATTCCTTGCCACCCATTCTGAAACTATCTGCAGCTCTTTAAGCGTTGCAGTCATTTCAGTCGCTGTAGTAGCTGACATGTATAGTGTTCAGTCATCCACATACGTATATGTAAAGCCAGTGGCAGGTCGTTAGTAAACATTGAAAAAAGTAAAGGGCCTAGACAGCTGCCCTGGGGAATTCCTGAATCTACTTGGATTATGGTTGAGAGGCTTCCATTAAACACACCCTCTGTCTTCTGTTAGACAGGTAACTCTTTATCCACAAAAAGCCATAACACATACGTTTTTTTTCAACAACACTGCGGTTAAAAGCCGCACTGAAGTCTAACAAAACAGCTCCCACATTGTTTTTATCATACATTTCTCTCAGCCAATCATCAGTCATTTGTGTAAGTGCTGTGCTTGTTGAATTTCCTTCCCTATAAGCGTGCTGAAAGTCTGTTGTCAATTTGCTTACTGTAAAATACCTGTAGCTGGTCAAACACCATTTGAAAATAACGTTTACTAAGGGTTGGAAACAGGCTGATTGGTCACCAATTTGAGTCAGTAAAGGGGGCTTTTACTATGCTTAGGTAGAGGAGTGATTTTTGCTTCCCTCCAGGCCTGAGGGCCACACACTTTCTAGTTGGCTTAAATTGAAGATATGGCAAATACGAGTGGCAATATCGTTCGTTATTATCCTCAGTAATTTTCTATCCAAGTTGTCAGGCTCCGGTGGTTTGTCATTGTTGATTTCTTTTAACTCTTCCACACTTTACAGAATTCAAAATTACAGTTCTTCCCTTTCATCATTTGGTCAGATATACTTGGATGTCGGTGTTTGTTGCTGGCATGTCATGCCTAAGTTTACCAATCTTGTCAAATAAAAAAAAATCATTGAAGTAGTTGGCAATATCAGTTGGTTTTGTGATGAATTGTCTGATTCGTTGAATGATGGAGCTTGGAGTTTGCCTTTTTCCCAAAAATGTAATTGAATGTGCTCCAACGCTTTTTAATATCATTCTTAATATCATTAATGTCATTTTTCTTTGTTTCATAGTGTAGTTTCTTCTTCTTTTCATTCAGTTTAGTCACATGATTCCTCAATTTGCATTACGCCAATCGGTTGTTTTCCTTTCCCTCTCAACCATAACATTTTTCAATTCCTCATCAATCCATAAGGATTTAACAGGTTTTTACAGTCATTTTCTTAATGGGTACCTGCTTATTAGTAACTGGGAATAAGCTATTTCATAAATGTGTCAAGTGCAGCGGCTGGTTGCTCCTCATTACTCACCACAGACCAACAGCGTCTGGTTGCTCCTCATTACACACCACAGACCAACAGCGTCTGGTTGCTCCTCATTACACACCACAGACCAGCAGCGTTTGGTTGCTCCTCATTACACACCACAGACCAGCAGCGTCTGGTTGCTCCTTATTACACACCACAGACTAACAGCGTCTGGCTGCTCCTCGTTACACACCACAGACCAGCAGCGTCTGGTTGCTCCTCGTTACACACCACAGACCAGCAAATATTTGCATCATCAACATAGGAATCACTACAAAACGTATTGAATGACCTCGTATACACTATATTAGGCCCAGCCTTTGGAACTGTGGTTTTCCTAGACATGGCTACTATATTGTGATCACTACATCCTATGGATTTGGATACTGCTTTAAAGCACATTTCTGCAGCATTAGTAAAGATGTGATCGATACATGTTGTTGAATTCATTCCTGTGCTGTTTGTAAATACCCTGGTGGGTTGACTGATAACCTGAACCAGGTTGCAGTTTGAAGCTTTTTATTTTTTATTTTTGTCTTTATTTTACCTTTATTTAACCAGGTAGGTTAAGAGTTGAGTCGAGAACAAGTTCTCATTTATAACTGCGACCTGGCCAAGATAAAGCAAAGCAGTTTGACACATACAACAACACAGAGTTACACATGAAATAAACAAAACATACAGTCAATAATACAGTAGAAAAAGGTCTATATACAGTGTGTGTAAATGAGGTAAGATAAGGGAGGTAAGGCAATAAAATAGGCCATAGTGGCAATTACGATATAACAATTAAAAACTGGAGTGATAGATGTGCAAGTAGAGATACTGGGGTGCAAAGGAGCAAAATTAATAATAATAATAATATATGTCATTTAGCAGACGCTTTTAATTCATAAATAAATACAGTATAGGGATGAGGTAGTTGGATGGGCTATTTACAGATGGGCTATGTACAGGTGCAATGATCTGTGAGCTGCTCTGACAGCTGATGCTTGAAGTTAGTGAGGGAGATAAGAGTCTCCAGCTTTTGAGATTTTTGCAGTTTGTTTTTTTTGCAGTTTGTTCCAGTAATTGGCAGCAGAGAACTGGAAGGAAAGGTGGCCAAAGTAGGAATTGGCTTTGGGGATGACCAGTGAAATATACCTGCTGGAGCGCGTGCTACGGGTAGGTGTTGCTATGGTGATCAGTGAACTGAGATAAGGCGGGGCTTTATATTTACTTTTTTTATAGACTTATAGATGACCTGGAGCCAGTGGGTTTGGCGACGACTATGTAGTGAGGCCCAGCCAACGAGAGTGTACAGGTCACAGTGGTGGGTAGTATATGGGGCTTTGGTGATAAAAATGGATAGCACTGTGATAGACTGCATCCAGTTTGCTGAGTAGAGTGTCGGGGGGATATTTTGTAAAGGACATCGCCGAAGTAAAGGGATCGGTAGGTCAGTTTTACGAGGGTTTGTTTGGCGGCATGAGGGAAGGAGACTTAAAAAAAAAAGTCTGCTGAAAAGAGCCGCTAACCTAGCTAAAAACTGCTAACGTTAGCCTATAATCCCCGGGCAAGTAAACAATTGGCACATTGAAACTCTCAGTGATCCAGTTTCTCCCGATACAAAGCGTAGTAGATACAACTCCTACCACGCTGGAACCATTAATAGATTTGGAAAACTCCTCTGGGACTAGCTTCGTTATCTTGACGGCTAACGTTAGCAGTTCAGCTAGGTTAGCGGCCCTTTCAAGCGGACTTTAATCTGTCAGTCAAGCGGGATTCCGGGACAAGAAATAATGGCTGTTAAAAGCTAACGGCGCCGCGGCAAAAAACAAGTTTGGCGATTTATGTTGAACAAAGGTTGTTATGTTTTAGTTAAAATAACAAACTGAGTCGTTCCAACCGGTACAGTGTTCAGCTGCGCACTCTGATGACATAGTGAGGGAGCGGACATCGTTACATATTACTGACATCATACCGACTGTTATTATCTATCTATTATCTATTATTATCTATGCATAGTCACTTTAATAACTCTGCCTACATGTACATATTACCTCAATCACCTCGACACCCCCTGCACATTGACTCTGTAGTGGTGTATAATCTGTATACCCCTGTATATAATCTCACTATTGTTATTTACTGCTGCTATTTAATTATTTGTTTTTCTTATCTCTTACTTTTTGCTGTTGTATTTTCTTAAAACTGCATTGTTGGTTTGTTGGGCTTTGTAAGTAAGCCTTTCACTGTAAGGTCTACTACACCTGTTGTATTCAGCAGTTCACTGTAAGGTCTACTACACCTGTTGTATTCAGCAGTTCACTGTAAGGTCTACTACATCTGTTGTATTCAGCAGTTCACTGTAAGGTCTACTACACCTGTTGTATTCAGCATTTCACTGTGAGGTCTACTACACCTGTTGTATTCAGAATTTCACTGTAAGGTCTACTACACTTGTTGTATTCAGCAGTTCACTGTAAGGTCTACTACACCTGTTGTATTCAGCATTTCACTGTGAGGTCTACTACACCTGTTGTATTCAGCATTTCACTGTAAGGTCTACTACACCTGTTGTATTCAGCAGTTCACTGTAAGGTCTACTACACCTGTTGTATTCAGCAGTTCACTGTAAGGTCTACTACACCTGTTGTATTCAGCATTTCACTGTGAGGTCTACTACACCTGTTGTATTCAGCATTTCACTGTAAGGTCTACTACACCTGTTGTATTCAGCAGTTCACTGTAAGGTCTACTACACCTGTTGTATTCAGCAGTTCACTGTGAGGTTCTACACCTGTTGTATTCAGCATTTCACTGTAAGGTCTACTACACCTGTTGTATTCAGCATTTCACTGTAAGGTCTACTACACCTGTTGTATTCAGCAGTTCACTGTAAGGTCTACTACACCTGTTGTATTCAGCATTTCACTGTAAGGTCTACTACACCTGTTGTATTCAGCATTTCACTGTAAGGTCTACTACACCTGTTGTATTCAGCATTTCACTGTAAGGTCTACTACACCTGTTGTATTCAGCAGTTCACTGTAAGGTCTACTACACCTGTTGTATTCAGCAGTTCACTGTAAGGTCTACTACACCTGTTGTATTCAGCAGTTCACTGTAAGGTCTACTACATCTGTTGTATTCAGCAGTTCACTGTAAGGTCTACTACACCTGTTGTATTCAGCATTTCACTGTGAGGTCTACTACACCTGTTGTATTCAGAATTTCACTGTAAGGTCTACTACACTTGTTGTATTCAGCAGTTCACTGTAAGGTCTACTACACCTGTTGTATTCAGCATTTCACTGTGAGGTCTACTACACCTGTTGTATTCAGCATTTCACTGTAAGGTCTACTACACCTGTTGTATTCAGCAGTTCACTGTAAGGTCTACTACACCTGTTGTATTCAGCAGTTCACTGTAAGGTCTACTACACCTGTTGTATTCAGCATTTCACTGTGAGGTCTACTACACCTGTTGTATTCAGCATTTCACTGTAAGGTCTACTACACCTGTTGTATTCAGCAGTTCACTGTAAGGTCTACTACACCTGTTGTATTCAGCAGTTCACTGTGAGGTTCTACACCTGTTGTATTCAGCATTTCACTGTAAGGTCTACTACACCTGTTGTATTCAGCATTTCACTGTAAGGTCTACTACACCTGTTGTATTCAGCAGTTCACTGTAAGGTCTACTACACCTGTTGTATTCAGCATTTCACTGTAAGGTCTACTACACCTGTTGTATTCAGCATTTCACTGTAAGGTCTACTACACCTGTTGTATTCAGCATTTCACTGTAAGGTCTACTACACCTGTTGTATTCAGCATTTCACTGTGAGGTTCTACACCTGTTGTATTCAGCATTTCACTGTAAGGTCTACTACACCTGTTGTATTCAGCATTTCACTGTAAGGTCTACTACACCTGTTGTATTCAGCATTTCACTGTAAGGTCTACTACACCTGATGTATTCAGCATTTCACTGTAAGGTCTACTACACCTGTTGTATTCAGCATTTCACTGTAAGTTCTACTACACCTGTTGTATTCAGCATTTCACTGTAAGGTCTACTACACCTGTTGTATTCAGCATTTCACTGTAAGGTGTACTACACCTGTTGTATTCAGCATTTCACTGTAAGGTCTACTACACCTGTTGTATTCAGCATTTCACTGTAAGGTCTACTACACCTGTTGTATTTGGCGCATGTGACAAATACAATTTGATTTGATTTGACAGTTCTACATCTATATTAATGATTGTTAGATATTACTGACAGTTACCCACACATCAGTGCATATACATAAGATAAGAATGATTTAGGTCAGATAGAGGCATTGTGCTGTGAGGTAGTGCTTTTGTTAGGAGAAAGGCAGTTCCATGTGATCCTGTATAATACTGTGCGTTGCCTTGAATTTGCTCTGGATTTGGGGACAGTGAAGAGACC
This sequence comes from Oncorhynchus gorbuscha, assembly GCF_021184085.1. Taxonomy (NCBI): domain Eukaryota; kingdom Metazoa; phylum Chordata; class Actinopteri; order Salmoniformes; family Salmonidae; genus Oncorhynchus; species Oncorhynchus gorbuscha. The sequence goes on along the minus strand of NC_060178.1, from coordinate 5,400,691 downwards.
CCTGGTTGCATTGTCTGGTGGGGTAAGTATGTCTGTCAGAGCAATATGATATGTAAATTGATTATACAGACAATATTGCATTTTTAACAAATTCATATTTTCTCACGAAAACGATAATTGATACAGTCAATCTCTACTCTACTTTGAGCCAAGAGAGACTGACATGCACACTGTTATATTATTGTCATAGTAGGCAGTTGTTAGCTCCAAGCTAAGGCAGTTGTTAGCTCCAAGCTAAGGCAGTTGTTAGTTCCAAGCTAAGGCAGTTGTTAGCTCCAAGCTAAGGCAGTTGTTAACCCCAGGCTAAGGCAGCTGTTAGCCCCAAGCTAAGGCAGCTGTTAGCTCCAGGTTAAGGCAGTTGTTAGCTCCAAGCTAAGGCAGTTGTTAGCCCCAAGCTAAGGCAGTTGTTAGCTCCAAGCTAAGGCAGTTGTTAGCTCCAAGCTAAGGCAGTTGTTAGCTCCAAGCTAAGGCAGTTGTTAGCTCCAAGCTAAGGCAGTTGTTAGCTCCAAGCTAAGGCAGTTGTTAGCCCCAAGCTAAGGCAGTTGTTAGCTCCAAGCTAAGGCAGTTGTTAGCTCCAAGCTAAGGCAGTTGTTAGCTCCAAGCTAAGGCAGTTGTTAGCTCCAAGCTAAGGCAGTTGTTAGCTCCAGGCTAAGGCAGTTGTTAGCTCCAAGCTAAGGCAGTTGTTAGCTCCAGGCTAAGGCAGTTGTTAGCTCCAAGCTAAGGCAGTTGTTAGCTCCAGGCTAAGGCAGTTGTTAGCTCCAAGCTAAGGCAGTTGTTAGCTCCAAGCTAAGGCAGTTGTTAGCTCCAAGCTAAGGCAGTTGTTAGCTCCAGGCTAAGGCAGTTGTTAGCTCCAAGCTAAGGCAGTTGTTAGCTCCAGGCTAAGGCAGTTGTTAGCTCCAAGCTAAGGCAGTTGTTAGCTCCAGGCTAAGGCAGTTGTTAGCTCCAAGCTAAGGCAGTTGTTAGCTCTAAGCTAAGGCAGTTGTTAGCTCCAAGCTAAGGCAGTTGTTTGCCCCAAGCTAAGGCAGTTGTTAGCTCCAAGCTAAGGCAGTTGTTAGCTCCAAGCTAAGGCAGTTGTTAGCTCCAGGCTAAGGCAGTTGTTAGCCCCAGGCTAAGGCAGTTGTTTGCCCCAGGCTAAGGCAGTTGTTAGTCCCAGGCTAAGGCAGTTGTTTGCCCCAGGCTAAGGCAGTTGTTTGCCCCAGGCTAAGGCAGCTGTTAGTTAGCCCCAGGCTAAGGCAGTTGTTTGCCCCAGGCTAAGGCAGTTGTTAGTCCCAGGCTAAGGCAGTTGTTTGCCCCAGGCTAATTCAGTTGTTTGTCCCAGGCTAAGGCAGTTGTTAGCTCCAAGCTAAGGCAGTTGTTTGCCCCAGGCTAAGGCAGTTATTAGCCCCAGGCTAAGGTAGCTCTTTGCCCCAGGCTAAGGCAGTTGTTTGCCCCAGGCTAAGGCAGTTGTTTGCCCCAGGCTAAGGCAGTTGTTTGCCCCAGCCTAAGGCAGTTGTTTGCCCCAGGCTAAGGCAGTTGTTTGCCCCAGGCTAAGGCAGTTGTTTGCCCCAGGCTAAGGCAGCTGTTAGTTAGCCCCAGGCTAAGGCAGTTGTTTGCCCCAGGCTAAGGCAGTTGTTAGTCCCAGGCTAAGGCAGTTGTTTGTCCCAGGCTAAGGCAGTTGTTTGCCCCAGGCTAAGGCAGTTGTTTGCCCCAGGCTAAGGCAGTTGTTTGCCCCAGGCTAAGGCAGCTGTTAGCCCCAGGCTAAGGCAGTTGTTTGCCCCAGGCTAAGGCAGCTGTTTGCCCCAGGCTAAGGCAGCTGTAAGCCCCAGGCTAAGGCAGTTGTTAGTCCCAGGCTAAGGCAGTTGTTAGTCCCAGCCTAAGGCAGTTGTTTGCCCCAGGCTAAGGCAGTTGTTTGCCCCAGGCTAAGGCCCCCAGGCTAAGGCAGCTGTGTTTGTTTGCCCCAGGCTAAGGCAGTTGTTAGTCCCAGGCTAAGGCAGTTGTTTGCCCCTAGGCTAAGGCAGTGTGTTTGCCCCAGGCTAAGGCAGTTGTTTTTGCCCCAGGCTAAGGCAGGCTGTTAGTTAGCCCCAGGCTAAGGCAGTTGTTAGTCCCAGGCTAAGGCAGTTGTTTGTCCCAGGCTAAGGCAGTTGTTTGCCCCAGGCTAAGGCAGTTGTTTGCCCCAGGCTAAGGCAGTTGTTTGTCCCAGGCTAAGGCAGTTGTTTGCCCCAGGCTAAGGCAGTTGTTTGCCCCAGGCTAAGGCAGTTGTTTGCCCCAGGCTAAGGCAGCTGTTAGCCCCAGGCTAAGGCAGTTGTTTGCCCCAGGCTAAGGCAGCTGTTTGCCCCAGGCTAAGGCAGTTGTAAGTCCCAGGCTAAGGCAGTTGTTAGTCCCAGGCTAAGGCAGTTGTTTGCCCCAGGCTAAGGCAGTTGTTAGCCCCAGGCTAAGGCAGTTGTTAACCTTTCCCATTGTCCTACACTCCTAGATAAAAATGCTTTCAAAGAGTTCTTCGGGTGTCCGCATAGGAGAGCCCTTTTTGGTTCCATGTAGAACCCTCTCTGGAGAAAGTTCCAAATAGAACCCCAAAGATTCATCCTATGGGGACAGCCCAAAAAATGTTTAGGTTCTAGATAGCATCTTTTTTTAAGAGTGTACCAATAACTTTTAACCCCAAGATATCCCATCTATAACTGTTTTCACACTCTATCTTGCTCTCTTCTTTGTAAGGGAGAGGTGCCTAAGCACTGATCAGTGAGATTATAAAATGTGAGTGTTTTGAGACAGAGGACGAAGAAAGAGAGAGAGAGAAAAAGAACATAGTTTATCCAACACTAACAGATACATTCTTGACATTCCGAACTGAGTAGCAGCTTAATCTATCAAAGACTGGGAGAGAGGGGGAGAGTGAGAGAGAGAGAGAGAGAGAGAGAGAGAGAGAGAGAGAGAGAGAGAGAGAGAGAGAGAGAGAGAGAGAGAGAGAGAGAGAGAGAGAGAGAGAGAGAGGGAGATGTAAACATATGTTTCTCATGCCAATAAAGCCCCTTAAATTTAAATTGAATTGAGAGAGAGGGTGAGAGAGAGAGAGAGAGAGAGAGAGAGAGAGAGAGAGAGAGAGAGAGAGAGAGAGAGAGAGAGAGAGAGAGAGAGAGAGAGATGATGAGAGATATAGGGAGAGGGTCAGACAGACAGACAGACAGACAGACAGACAGACAGACAGACAGACAGACAGACAGACAGACAGACAGACAGACAGACAGACAGACAGACAGACAGACAGACAGACAGACAGACAGACAGACAGAGAGGGGGGCGGTCTGGGGTTTTGTTTTTACAGAAAAAAAGTTGCTATCTAAAATCTAAAAATGTACTTCTCCCCACAGGAGAACCCTTTGAAGAACCCCGTTTGGTTCCAGGTAGAACAGTTAATGCTTCCAGGTAGAACCATTTTGGTTCCAGGTAGAACCCTTTTGGTTCCAGGTAGAACCATTTTGGTTCCAGGTAGAACCCTTTTGGTTCCAGGTAGAACACCCTCCACCCCCTTCTCCACCTCTTCATTCTCACACTCACTCAACCCCTTCCCCCCCAAAAAATGGTTACCTTTTAGTGAAAATATGGGTGCGTGTGTTTATGGGGATTATGGGGTTGGATCATGTGTTTGGGATTTAGGGAGCTTTCGCTGAGAAGGGGTGAATATGCTCCCACGTCCCTGGATGGAGTGAGAGGAGGGGAGTGGGGGATGAAAGGAGGAGTGGAGGTGAGAGGGGGGGAAAGAAGAGATTAATTAGGGATTAATTATTTCACACACCAACACTGAAACCAGCACTAGCTTCCAGTTTCCCTAGTAAACTACGCAACACCCGTACTAGCTTCCAGTATACCTAGTAACCGACGCAACACCCATACTAGCTTCCAGTATACCTAGTAACCGACGCAACACCCATACTAGCTTCCAGTATACCTAGTAACCGACGCAACACCCATACTAGCTTCCAGTATACCTAGTAACCGACGCAACACCCATACTAGCTTCCAGTATACCTAGTAACCGACGCAACACCCATACTAGCTTCCAGTATACCTAGTAACCGACGCAACACCCGTACTAGCTTCCAGGTAATTAACAAACCAAGTATGTCTGGGTAATTAAATTACAGCCCAAGTATGTCTGGGTAATTCAATTACAGCCCAAGTATGTCTGGGTAATTCAATTACAGCCCAAGTATGTCTGGTTAATTAAATTACAGCCCAAGTATGTCTGGGTAATTAAATTACAAACCAAGTATGTCTGGGTAATTAAATTACAGCCCAAGTATGTCTGGGTAATTCAATTACAGCCCAAGTATGTCTGGGTAATTAAATTACAGCCCAAGTATGTCTGGGTAATTAAATTACACTCACAGAGTCATCTGTACCTCTCTCTCTCTGTAGGCCATGATATTACCTATCTCTCTCTGTAGGACATGATATTACCTCTCTCTCTCTGTAGGTCATGATATTACTTCCAGGTCAATATTACCTCTCTCTCTGTAGGTCATGATATTACAAACCAAGGTCATGTATTACTGTAGGTCATGAAATTACAGCTCTCTCTCTGTAGGTCATGATATTACCTCTCTCTGTAGGTCATGATATTACCTCTCTCTCTCTGTAGGCCATGATATTCCTCTCTCTGTAGGCCATGATATTCCTCTGGGTAGGTCAATATTACCTCTCTCTGTAGGACATGATATTACTGTAGGTCATGATATTAAATTACAAACTCTGTAGGTCATGATATTACTGTAGGTCATGATAATTACATGATATTACCAAGTATGTCTGTAGGTCATGATATTACCTCTCTCTCTCTGTAGGTCATGATATTACTGGTGTAGGCCATGATATTCCTCTCTCTGTAGGTCATGATATTACTGTAGGCCATGATATTACCTCTCTCTCTCTGTAGGCCATGATATTCCTCTCTCTGTAGGTCATGATATTACCTCTCTCTCTCTGTAGGTCATGATATTACCTCTCTCTCTGTAGGTCATGATATTACCTCTCTCTGTAGGTCATGATATTCCTCTCTCTGTAGGTCATGATATTACCTCTCTCTGTAGGTCATGATATTACCTCTCTCTCTGTAGGTCATGATATTACCTCTCTCTCTCTGTAGGTCATGATATTACCTCTCTCTCTCTGTAGGTCATGATATTACCTCTCTCTGTAGGTCATGATATTACCTCTCTCTCTGTAGGTCATGATATTACCTCTCTCTGTAGGTCATGATATTACCTCTCTCTCTCTGTAGGTCATGATATTACCTCTCTCTCTCTGTAGGTCATGATATTACCTCTCTCTCTGTAGGTCATGATATTACCTCTCTCTGTAGGTCATGATATTACCTCTCTCTCTCTGTAGGTCATGATATTACCTCTCTCTCTCTGTAGGCCATGATATTACCTCTCTCTCTGTAGGTCATGATATTACCTCTCTCTCTGTAGGTCATGATATTACCTCTCTCTCTGTAGGTCATGATATTACCTCTCTCTCTCTGTAGGTCATGATATTACCTCTCTCTCTGTAGGTCATGATATTACCTCTCTCTGTAGGTCATGATATTACCTCTCTGTAGGTCATGATATTACCTCTCTCTCTCTGTAGGTCATGATATTACCTCTCTCTCTGTAGGTCATGATATTACCTCTCTCTCTGTAGGTCATGATATTACCTCTCTCTCTGTAGGTCATGATATTACCTCTCTCTCTGTAGGTCATGATATTACCTCTCTCTCTGTAGGTCATGATATTACCTCTCTCTCTGTAGGTCATGATATTACCTCTCTCTGTAGGTCATGATATTACCTCTCTCTCTCTGTAGGTCATGATATTACCTCTCTCTGTAGGTCATGATATTACCTCTCTCTGTAGGTCATGATATTACCTCTCTCTCTGTAGGTCATGATATTACCTCTCTCTCTCTGTAGGTCATGATATTACCTCTCTCTCTGTAGGTCATGATATTACCTCTCTCTCTCTGTAGGCCATGATATTACCTCTCTCTCTGTAGGTCATGATATTACCAGCTCCTTGGAGCCAGCGAACATTGACACCAGTATCCTGGAGGACTACATCGGTAAGGAGGACGACAGCACTGACATGTGAGTGACTCAGAGCGATAGCCGGATCAAATGACAGTAACGTGTTTCAGGTCGTCCCCTCCACGTGTCAGTCCGCTTTTCTTTTTCTTCAGTTTATTTCCTATTTCCCACATCAGTTGCTGCTGTATTTTCTACCTTAACCATAGGAGTTGTCTACAACCCAAACAGATCTGGGATCAGCTTATAAATACGACCCAACAACAACCGTTTTCTAACCAGGGTCATCTTCTTTTGGCACCAAACAGATAAAAAAAACTACCTGGACTTTAATAATTTGTTCTTAATTAACTGACTAAAGGTTCAATTAATTTAAATAAATAAATAAACAACAACAAATTCAGAACATTTCCACCAGAACTGATAATAACGAAACACAACTGTATCTTTCGTCTCTGTGTTTTTCCAGCTGTTTCTCTGAGGTCCACAGCGGTGCCCCAGGGGCTAACTCCTACTCCTTAACCCAGGCCGGAGTCTCCTCCGCTGGGAGTCTATTGTGTGGCGTGAGCTCCCCTATCTCCCTACGTCAAGGAAACCCCCAGCCCCACCAGACACCCTATCCCCCACCCCCTCCCCTGGGCCTGCTGAGACACAACAACTACCCTTGCCTGGGGCAACAGCACCACCAGCAGAACCAGAACCAGCAGCACCACATCAAGCCTGAACACAGAGGAAACTACGCACCTGGGTGAGTTGACTGGGTCAGAGAGGAGCTGTGTAAAGGACTGGGAGGAGATGTGTAAGGGACTGGGTCAGGGAGGAGATGTGTAAGGGACTGGGTCAGAGAGGAGATGTGTAAGGGACTGGGAGGAGATGTGTAAGGGACTGGGAGGAGATGTGTAAGGGACTGGGAGGAGATGTGTAAGGGACTGGGTCAGGGAGGAGATGTGTAAGGGACTGGGTCAGGGAGGAGATGTGTAAGGGACTGGGTCAGGGAGGAGATGTGTAAGGGACTGGGAGGAGATGTGTAAGGGACTGGGTCAGAGAGGAGATGTGTAAGGGACTGGGTCACGGAGGAGATGTGTAAGGGACTGGGAGGAGATGTGTAAGGGACTGGGTCAGGGAGGAGATGTGTAAGGGACTGGGTCAGGGAGGAGATGTGTAAGGGACTGGGTCAGGGAGGAGATGTGTAAGGGACAGGGAGGAGATGTGTAAGGGACTGGGAGGAGATGTGTAAGGGACTGGGTCAGAGAGGAGATGTGTAAGGGACTGGGTCAGAGAGGAGATGTGTAAGGGACTGGGTCAGGGAGGAGATGTGTAAGGGACTGGGTCAGAGAGGAGATGTGTAAGGGACTGGGTCAGGGAGGAGATGTGTAAGGGACTGGGTCAGAGAGGAGATGTGTAAGGGACTGGGTCAGAGAGGAGATGTGTAAGGGACTGGGTCAGAGAGGAGATGTGTAAGGGACTGGGTCAGGGAGGAGATGTGTAAGGGACTGGGTCAGGGAGGAGATGTGTAAGGGACTGGGAGGAGATGTGTAAGGGACTGGGTCAGGGAGGAGATGTGTAAGGGACTGGGAGGAGATGTGTAAGGGACTGGGTCAGGGAGGAGATGTGTAAGGGACTGGGAGGAGATGTGTAAGGGACTGGGAGGAGATGTGTAAGGGACTGGGTCAGAGAGGAGATGTGTAAGGGACTGGGTCAGAGAGGAGATGTGTAAGGGACTGGGTCAGGGAGGAAATGTGTAAGGGACTGGGAGGAGATGTGTAAGGGACTGGGAGGAGATGTGTAAGGGACTGGGTCAGAGAGGAGATGTGTAAGGGACTGGGTCAGGGAGGAGATGTGTAAGGGACTGGGAGGAGATGTGTAAGGGACTGGGTCAGGGAGGAGATGTGTAAGGGACTGGGTCAGGGAGGAGATGTGTAAGGGACTGGGAGGAGATGTGTAAGGGACTGGGAGGAGATGTGTAAGGGACTGGGTCAGAGAGGAGATGTGTAAGGGACTGGGTCAGAGAGGAGATGTGTAAGGGACTGGGAGGAGATGTGTAAGGGACTGGGAGGAGATGTGTAAGGGACTGGGAGGAGATGTGTAAGGGACTGGGTCAGGGAGGAGATGTGTAAGGGACTGGGTCAGAGAGGAGATGTGTAAGGGACTGGGTCAGGGAGGAAATGTGTAAGGGGCTGGGAGGAGATGTGTAAGGGACTGGGAGGAGATGTGTAAGGGACTGGGAGGAGATGTGTAAGGGACTGGGAGGAGATGTGTAAGGGACTGGGTCAGGGAGGAGATGTGTAAGGGACTGGGAGGAGATGTGTAAGGGACTGGGTCAGGGAGGAGATGTGTAAGGGACTGGGTCAGGGAGGAGATGTGTAAGGGACTGGGTCAGGGAGGAGATGTGTAAGGGACTGGGAGGAGATGTGTAAGGGACTGGGTCAGAGAGGAGATGTGTAAGGGACTGGGTCAGGGAGGAGATGTGTAAGGGACTGGGAGGAGATGTGTAAGGGACTGGGTCAGGGAGGAGATGTGTAAGGGACTGGGTCAGGGAGGAGATGTGTAAGGGACTGGGTCAGGGAGGAGATGTGTAAGGGACAGGGAGGAGATGTGTAAGGGACTGGGAGGAGATGTGTAAGGGACTGGGTCAGAGAGGAGATGTGTAAGGGACTGGGTCAGAGAGGAGATGTGTAAGGGACTGGGTCAGGGAGGAGATGTGTAAGGGACTGGGTCAGAGAGGAGATGTGTAAGGGACTGGGTCAGGGAGGAGATGTGTAAGGGACTGGGTCAGAGAGAGATGTGTAAGGGACTGGGTCAGAGAGGAGATGTGTAAGGGACTGGGTCAGAGAGGAGATGTGTAAGGGACTGGGTCAGGGAGGAGATGTGTAAGGGACTGGGTCAGGGAGGAGATGTGTAAGGGACTGGGAGGAAATGTGTAAGGGACTGGGTCAGGGAGGAGATGTGTAAGGGACTGGGAGGAGATGTGTAAGGGACTGGGTCAGGGAGGAGATGTGTAAGGGACTGGGAGGAGATGTGTAAGGGACTGGGAGGAGATGTGTAAGGGACTGGGTCAGAGAGGAGATGTGTAAGGGACTGGGTCAGAGAGGAGATGTGTAAGGGACTGGGTCAGGGAGGAAATGTGTAAGGGACTGGGAGGAGATGTGTAAGGGACTGGGTCAGAGAGGAGATGTGTAAGGGACTGGGTCAGGGAGGAGATGTGTAAGGGACTGGGAGGAGATGTGTAAGGGACTGGGTCAGGGAGGAGATGTGTAAGGGACTGGGAGGAGATGTGTAAGGGACTGGGAGGAGATGTGTAAGGGACTGGGTCAGAGAGGAGATGTGTAAGGGACTGGGTCAGGGAGGAGATGTGTAAGGGACTGGGTCAGGGAGGAGATGTGTAAGGGACTGGGAGGAGATGTGTAAGGGACTGGGAGGAGATGTGTAAGGGACTGGGTCAGAGAGGAGATGTGTAAGGGACTGGGTCAGGGAGGAGATGTGTAAGGGACTGGGAGGAGATGTGTAAGGGACTGGGAGGAGATGTGTAAGGGACTGGGAGGAGATGTGTAAGGGACTGGGTCAGGGAGGAGATGTGTAAGGGACTGGGTAAGGGAGGAGATGTGTAAGGGACTGGGTCAGGGAGGAGATGTGTAAGGGACTGGGAGGAGATGTGTAAGGGACTGGGAGGAGATGTGTAAGGGACTGGGTCAGAGAGGAGATGTGTAAGGGACTGGGTCAGGGAGGAGATGTGTAAGGGACTGGGTCAGGGAGGAGATGTGTAAGGGACTGGGAGGAGATGTGTAAGGGACTGGGTCAGAGAGGAGATGTGTAAGGGACTGGGTCGGGGAGGAGATGTGTAAGGGACTGGGTCAGAGAGGAGATGTGTAAGGGACTGGGTCAGGGAGGAGATGTGTAAGGGACTGGGAGGAGATGTGTAAGGGACTGGGTCAGGGAGGAGATGTGTAAGGGACTGGGTCAGGGAGGAGATGTGTAAGGGACTGGGTCAGGGAGGAGATGTGTAAGGGACTGGGTCAGGGAGGAGATGTGTAAGGGACTGGGTCGGGGAGGAGATGTGTAAGGGACTGGGAGGAGATGTGTAAGGGACTGGGAGGAGATGTGTAAGGGACTGGGTCAGGGAGGAGATGTGTAAGGGACTGGGTCAGGGAGGAGATGTGTAAGGGACTGGGTCAGAGAGGAGATGTGTAAGGGACTGGGTCAGGGAGGAGATGTGTAAGGGACTGGGTCAGGGAGGAGATGTGTAAGGGACTGGGAGGAGATGTGTAAGGGACTGGGAGGAGATGTGTAAGGGACTGGGTCAGGGAGGAGATGTGTAAGGGACTGGGTCAGAGAGGAGAAGTGTAAGGGACTGGGAGGAGATGTGTAAGGGACTGGGTCAGGGAGGAGATGTGTAAGGGACTGGGAGGAGATGTGTAAGGGACTGGGTCAGGGAGGAGATGTGTAAGGGACTGGGTCAGGGAGGAGATGTGTAAGGGACTGGGTCAGGGAGGAGATGTGTAAGGGACTGGGAGGAGATGTGTAAGGGACTGGGTCAGGGAGGAGATGTGTAAGGGACTGGGTCAGGGAGGAGATGTGTAAGGGACTGGGTCAGAGAGGAGCTGTGTAAGGGACTGGGTCAGAGAGGAGATGTGTAAGGGACTGGGTCAGGGAGGAGATGTGTAAGGGACTGGGAGGAGATGTGTAAGGGACTGGGTCAGGGAGGAGATGTGTAAGGGACTGGGTCAGAGAGGAGATGTGTAAGGGACTGGGTCAGAGAGGAGATGTGTAAGGGACTGGGAGGAGATGTGTAAGGGACTGGGAGGAGATGTGTAAGGGACTGGGTCAGGGAGGAGATGTGTAAGGGACTGGGTCAGGGAGGAGATGTGTAAGGGACTGGGAGGAGATGTGTAAGGGACTGGGTCAGAGAGGAGATGTGTAAGGGACTGGGAGGAGATGTGTAAGAGACTGGGAGGAGATGTGTAAGGGACTGGGTCAGGGAGGAGATGTGTAAGGGACTGGGAGGAGATGTGTAAGGGACTGGGTCAGGGAGGAGATGTGTAAGGGACTGGGTCAGGGAGGAGATGTGTAAGGGACTGGGTCAGGGAGGAGATGTGTAAGGGACTGGGTCAGGGAGGAGATGTGTAAGGGGCTGGGAGGAGATGTGTAAGGGACTGGGAGGAGATGTGTAAGAGACTGGGAGGAGATGTGTAAGGGACTGGGAGGAGATGTGTAAGGGACTGGGTCAGGGAGGAGATGTGTAAGGGACTGGGTCAGGGAGGAGATGTGTAAGGGACTGGGTCAGGGAGGAGATGTGTAAGGGGCTGGGAGGAGATGTGTAAGGGACTGGGTCAGGGAGGAGATGTGTAAGGGACTGGGTCAGAGAGGAGATGTGTAAGGGACTGGGTCAGGGAGGAGACGTGTAAGGGACTGGGAGGAGATGTGTAAGGGACTGGGTCAGAGAGGAGATGTGTAAGGGACTGGGTCAGGGAGGAGACGTGTAAGGGACTGGGAGGAGATGTTTAAGGGACTGGGAGGAGATGTGTAAGGGACTGGGTCAGGGAGGAGATGTGTAAGGGACTGGGAGGAGATGTGTAAGGGACTGGGAGGAGATGTGTAAGGGACTGGGTCAGGGAGGAGATGTGTAAGGGACTGGGAGGAGATGTGTAAGGGACTGGGAGGAGATGTGTAAGGGACTGGGTCAGGGAGGAGATGTGTAAGGGACTGGGAGGAGATGTGTAAGGGACTGGGAGGAGATGTGTAAGGGACTGGGAGGAGATGTGTAAGGGACTGGGAGGAGATGTGTAAGGGACTGGGAGGAGATGTGTAAGGGACTGGGTCAGGGAGGAGATGTGTAAGGGACTGGGTCAGGGAGGAGATGTGTAAGGGACTGGGAGGAGATGTGTAAGGGACTGGGAGGAGATGTGTAAGGGACTGGGAGGAGATGTGTAAGGGACTGGGTCAGGGAGGAGATGTGTAAGGGACTGGGAGGAGATGTGTAAGGGACTGGGTCAGGGAGGAGATGTGTAAGGGACTGGGAGGAGATGTGTAAGGGACTGGGAGGAGATGTGTAAGGGACTGGGTCAGAGAGGAGATGTGTAAGGGACTGGGTCAGAGAGGAGATGTGTAAGGGACTGGGTCAGAGAGGAGATGTGTAAGGGACTGGGAGGAGATGTGTAAGGGACTGGGAGGAGATGTGTAAGGGACTGGGAGGAGATGTGTAAGGGACTGGGTCAGAGTGGAGATGTGTAAGGGACTGGGTCAGGGAGGAGATGTGTAAGGGACTGGGTCAGGGAGGAGATGTGTAAGGGACTGGGTCAGGGAGGAGATGTGTAAGGGACTGGGAGGAGATGTTTAAGGGACTGGGTCAGGGAGGAGATGTGCAAGGGACTGGGTCAGGGAGGAGATGTGTAAGGGACTGGGTCAGGGAGGAGATGTGTAAGGGACTGGGGGTAGGGGAGGGGGAGATGGGGAGGGGGTAGGGGGAGGGGAGGGGGCTGAGGGGGGTAGGGGAGGGGGAGATGGGGAGGGGGTAGGGGAGGGGGGGGCTGAGGGGGTAGGGGGAGGGGGCTGAGGGGGTAGGGGAGGGGGAGATGGGGAGTAGGGGAGGGGGCTGAGGGGGTAGGGAGGGGGCTGAGGGGGTAGGGGAGGGGGCTGAGGGGGTAGGGAGGGGGCTGAGGGGGTAGGGGAGGGGGAGATGGGGAGGGGGGTAGGGGAGGGGGCTGAGGGGGGTAGGGGAGGGGGCTGAGGGGGGTAGGGGAGGGGAGGGGGCTGAGGGGGGTAGGGGAGGGGGGGGGAGATGGGGAGGGGGTAGGGGAGGGGGAGATGGGGAGGGGGGTAGGGGAGGGGGAGATGGGGAGGGGGCTGAGGGGGGTAGGGGGAGGGGGAGATGGGGCTGAGGGGGGTAGGGGAGGGGGCTGAGGGGGTAGGGGAGGGGAGGGGGCTGAGGGGGGTAGGGGAGGGGAGATGGGGAGGGGGGTAGGGGAGGGGGCTGAGGGGGGTAGGGGAGGGGAGGGGGAGATGGGGAGGGGGTAGGGGAGGGGAGGGGGCTGAGGGGGTTGGGGAGGGGGCTGAGGGGGTAGGGGAGGGGCTGAGGGGGTAGGGGAGGGGGCTGAGGGGGTAGGGGAGGGGGCTGAGGGGGGTAGGGGAGATGGGGGTAATTTATACAATGACGATTCCTTCATCACAGTGAAACCAGACTGACACCATAGTTCCGTTCCGTTTTGTAATCAGTGCTTGTTAACTTCACTAAACCAGCAAAGACCGGAGGGAGGGTGATATCAGAATCGAGTCATATTACAGAAACCACACAGACAGGACAGACTCAATGGAAATAACTTGTAATCAGTCACAAACTAACTAGAGAACATATCACTGTTTTCTCCTCGTGAAAAATAAAAACACAACTATCAATTTAGAAGACAAAACATGTAAAATCTTATCCAGAGACACTTACATTCATCCTCAAGCAGCAATCCTTAGTTTAAACAATAACCACGTGATTTTCTTAGTTTAGTTTAGTTTAAACAATAACCACGTGATTTCCTTAGTTTAGTTTAGTTTAAACAATAACCACGTGATTTCCTTAGTTTAGTTTAGTTTAAACAATAACCACGTGATTTCCTTAGTTTAGTTTAGAAATGTTAACCAACTCAAATTCATAGACAGAAGTATAGATGCAAAGCTTGACCATCTGTGATATAAACAATAATAATAATAATAATAATAATATATGCCATTTAGCAGACGCTTTTATCCAAAGCGACTTACAGTCATGTGTGCATACATTCTACGTATGGGTGGTCCCGGGGATTGAACCCACTACCCTGGCGTTACAAGCGCCATGCTCTACCAACTGAGCTACAGAAGGACCATTATAGTTTTAAACCATGAGCTGTATAGTGTTTATTTACATTGACTTTGTTTACAAACATTGGAGTAAAACAAGTTTATATTCTGGGTTCTGATGGGGGTACGACAGTTGAACTAAACTCATGAGGCATTTATAAGTTATGTTCTTCAACAATCAATAGGTACATATCATTAATTTATAAGTACAAACAAATGGATGAAGCCACCTCAGATTGCCCCTTAAAGGGAAATTCCACTCAAAAGCTATCTTGTGAATGTTTATTTCATTAGTCCACTGTTTGGACTCAAGTCTTCAAGATCTAGAACTTTCTAACAGCAGAACGTGTCACCGTACGATGCGCTTCGTACAGCGCTGTGACCATTCTGTATTTTAGAAAGTTCTAGATCTTGAAAAGTTATAGTAGATTGAGTGTTTACTCAATAAAGCAAGCTATCAACAAAGTGTTTTATCCCAACCTTGTGAATATTTCTGGATGTTCCAGGAGCCTCCCAGAGTCCCCCCCAGACTCCAGTTCTGAGCCGTACTCCCCTCAGCAGGTCAATGGTAAGTCTGAGCCCTCTTTTTCCCTGACTCGACCCTGCCTCTCCTCTCTCTCTCTCTCTCTCTCTCTCCCCCTGCCTCTCCTCTCTCTCCTCTCGCCCCTGCCTCTCCTCTCTCTCTCTCTCTCCCTCTCCTCTGCCTCTCCTCTCTCTCTCTCCCCCTGCCTCTCCTCTCTCTCTCACCCCCTGCCTCTCCTCTCTCTCTCCCCCTGCCTATCATTTCTTTCTCTCTCACCCCTGCCTCTCCTCTCTCTCTCTCCCCCTGCCTCTCCTCTCTCTCTCTCTCGCCCCTGCCTCTCCTCTCTCTCTCTCCCCCTGCCTCTCCTCTCTCTCTCACCCCCTGCCTCTCCTCTCTCTCCTCCCCCTCCTATCATTTCTTTCTCTCTCACCCCCTGCCTCTCCTCTCTCTCTCCCCCTGCCTCTCCTCTCTCTCTCCCCCTGCCTCTCCTCTCTCTCTCGCCCCTGTCTCTCCTCTCTCTCTCTCGCACCTGCCTCTCCTCTCTCTCTCTCTCTCTCTCTCACCCCTGTCTTTCCTCTCTCTCTCGCCCCTGTCTCTCCTCTCTCTCTCTCGCCCCTGTCTCTCCTCTCTCTCTCTCACCCCTGTCTTTCCTCTCTCTCTCTCGCCCCCTTCCTCTCCTCTCTCTCTCTCTCTCTCTCTCTCTCTCTCTCTCGCCCCCTGTCTCTCTCTCTCTCTCTCTCTCTCTCTCTCTCTCACACCTGTCTCTCCTCTCTCTCTCTGTCTCTCCTCTCTCTCTCGCCCCCTGTCTCTCTCTCTCTCTCACCCCTGTCTCTCCTCTCTCTCTCGCCCCCTGTCTCTCCTCTCTCTCTCGCCCCTGCCTCTCCTCTCTCTCTCTCACACCTGTCTCTCCTCTCTCTCTCGCCCCCTGTCTCTCCTCTCTCTCTCGCACCCTGCCTCTCCTCCTCTCTCTCTGTCTCTCCTCTCTCTCTCACCCCTGTCTCTCCTCTCTCTCTCTCTCTCTCTCTCGCCCCCTGTCTCTCCTCTCTCTCTCTCGCCCCCTGTCTCTCCTCTCTCTCGCACCCTGCCTCTCCTCTCTCTCTCTCACACCTGTCTCTCCTCTCTCTCTCGCACCCTGCCTCTCCTCTCTCTCTCTCACACCTGCCTCTCCTCTCTCTCGCCCCTGCCTCTCCTCTCTCTCACCCCTGTCTCTCCTCTCTCTCTCTCACCCTGTCTCACCTCTCTCCCCCCTGTCTCTCCTCTCTCTCTCTCAGCCCTGTCTCTCCTCTCTCTCTCGCCCCTGTCTCTCCGCTCCTCTCTCTCTCGCCCCTGTCTCTCCTCTCTTCTCTCTCTCACCCCTGTCTCTCCTCTCTCTCTCTCACCCCTGTCTCTCCTCTCTCTCTCTCTCCTCTCCTCTCTCTCTCTCGCCCCTGTCTCTCCTATCTCTCTCTCGCCCCTGCCCTCTCTCTCTCACCTGTCTCTCCTCTCTCTCGCACCCTGCCTCTCCTCTCTCTCTCTCTCTCACACCTGTCTCTCCTCTCTCTCTCACCCCTGTCTCTCCTCTCTCTCGCCCCCTGTCTCTCCTCTCTCTCTCACCCCTGTCTCTCCTCTCTCTCTCTCGCCCCTGTCTCTCCTCTCTCTCTCGCACCCTGCCTCTCTCTCTCTCTCTCACACCTGTCTCTCCTCTCTCTCTCGCCCCTGTCTCTCCTCTCTCTCTCTCGCACCCTGCCTCTCCTCTCTCTCTCTCACACCTGTCTCTCCTCTCTCTCTCACCCCTGTCTCTCCTCTCTCTCTCTCTCTCTCTCTCCCCCTGTCTCTCCTCTCTCTCTCTCACACCTGTCTCTCCTCTCTCTCTCTCGTGCTCTCCTCTCTCTCTCTCTCACACCTGTCTCTCCTCTCTCTCTCACCCCTGTCTCTCCTCTCTCTCTCGCCCCCTGTCTCTCCTCTCTCTCTCACCCCTGTCTCTCCTCTCTCTCTCTCGCCCCCTGTCTCTCCTCTCTCTCTCGCACCCTGCCTCTCCTCTCTCTCTCTCACACCTGTCTCTCCTCTCTCTCTCGCCCCCTGTCTCTCCTCTCTCTCTCGCACCCTGCCTCTCCTCTCTCTCTCTCACACCTGTCTCTCCTCTCTCTCTCACCCCTGTCTCTCCTCTCTCTCTCTCTCTCTCTCTCGCCCCCTGTCTCTCCTCTCTCTCTCTCGCCCCCTGTCTCTCCTCTCTCTCTCGCACCCTGCCTCTCCTCTCTCTCTCTCACACCTGTCTCTCCTCTCTCTCTCGCACCCTGCCTCTCCTCTCTCTCTCTCACACCTGCCTCTCCTCTCTCTCTCGCCCCTGCCTCTCCTCTCTCTCACCCCTGTCTCTCCTCTCTCTCTCTCACCCCTGTCTCACCTCTCTCTCCCCCCTGTCTCTCCTCTCCTCTCTCTCTCAGCCCTGTCTCTCCTCTCTCTCTCGCCCCTGTCTCTCCGCTCCTCTCTCTCTCGCCCCTGTCTCTCCTCTCTTCTCTCTCTCACCCCTGTCTCTCCTCTCTCTCTCTCACCCCTGTCTCTCCTCTCTCTCTCGCCCCTGTCTCTCCTCTCCTCTCTCTCTCGCCCCTGTCTCTCCTATCTCTCTCTCGCCCCTGCCTCTCCTCTCTCTCTCTCACACCTGTCTCTCCTCTCTCTCTCGCACCCTGCCTCTCCTCTCTCTCTCTCTCTCACACCTGCCTCTCCTCTCTCTCTCGCCCCTGCCTCTCCTCTCTCTCACCCCTGTCTCTCCTCTCTCTCTCTCACCCCTGTCTCTCCTCTCTCTCTCTCACCCCTGTCTCTCCTCTCTCTCTCCCCCTGTCTCTCCTCTCCTCTCTCTCTCACCCCTGTCTCTCTCCTCTCTCTCACCCCTGTCTCTCCTCTCTCACCCCTGTCTCTCCTCTCTCTCTCCCCCTGTCTCTCCTCTCCTCTCTCTCTCACCCCTGTCTCTCTCCTCTCTCTCGCCCCTGTCTCTCCTCTCCTCTCTCTCTCGCCCCTGTCTCTCCTCTCCTCTCTCTCTCACCCCTGTCTCTCCTCTCTCTCTCTCACCCCTGTCTCTCCTCTCTCTCTCGCCCCTGTCTCTCCTCTCCTCTCTCTCTCGCCCCTGTCTCTCATATCTCTCTCTCGCCCCTGCCTCTCCTCTCTCTCTCTCTCGCCCCTGCCTTTCTCCTGCCTCGAACACAAAATAGACAAGAACAGAAAAAAAGACTGCCAAAATGTGTCAATTAATAGAGAGAGAGAGAGAACTAGAGCGAAAACAAGAGAAAGAGAAGTGTTTGGTGACTCTAGACTCAGTCAGACAGGGAGTTAGTTAGTCGGGAAGTGTTTGGTGACTCTAGACTCAGTCAGACAGGGAGTTAGTTAGTCAGGAAGTGTTTGGTGACTCAGTCAGACAGGAAGTTAGTTAGTCGGGAAGTGTTTGGTGACTCAGTCAGCCAGGAAGTTAGTTAGTCAGGAAGTGTTTGGTGACTCAGTCAGACAGGAAGTTAGTTAGTCAGGAAGTGTTTGGTGACTCAGTCAGCCAGGGAGTTAGTTAGTCAGGAAGTGTTTGGTGACTCAGTCAGACAGGGAGTTAGTTAGTCAGGAAGTGTTTGGTGACTCAGTCAGACAGGAAGTTAGTTAGTCAGGAAGTGTTTGGTGACTCAGTCAGACAGGAAGTTAGTTAGTCAGGAAGTGTTTGGTGACTCAGTCAGACAGGGAGTTAGTTAGTCAGGAAGTGTTTGGTGACTCTAGACTCAGTCAGACAGGAAGTTAGTTAGTCAGGAAGTGTTTGGTGACTCAGTCAGACAGGAAGTTAGTTAGTCAGGAAGTGTTTGGTGACTCAGTCAGACAGGAAGTTAGTTAGTCAGGAAGTGTTTGGTGACTCAGTCAGACAGGGAGTTAGTTAGTCAGGAAGTGTTTGGTGACTCAGTCAGACAGGGAGTTAGTTAGTCAGGAAGTGTTTGGTGACTCAGTCAGACAGGGAGTTAGTTAGTCAGGAAGTGTTTGGTGACTCAGTCAGACAGGAAGTTAGTTAGTCAGGAAGTGTTTTGTGACTCTAGACTCAGTCAGACAGGAAGTTAGTTAGTCAGGAAGTGTTTGGTGACTCTAGACTCAGTCAGACAGGGAGTTAGCTAGTCAGGAAGTGTTTGGTGACTCAGTCAGACAGGAAGTTAGTTAGTCAGGAAGTGTTTGGTGACTCTAGACTCAGTCAGACAGGGAGTTAGCTAGTCAGGAAGTGTTTGGTGACTCAGTCAGACAGGAAGTTAGTTAGTCAGGAAGTGTTTGGTGACTCAGTCAGACAGGAAGTTAGTTAGTCAGGAAGTGTTTGGTGACTCTAGACTCAGTCAGACAGGGAGTTAGCTAGTCAGGAAGTGTTTGGTGACTCAGTCAGACAGGAAGTTAGTTAGTCAGGAAGTGTTTGGTGACTCAGTCAGACAGGAAGTTAGTTAGTCAGGAAGTGTTTGGTGACTCTAGACTCAGTCAGACAGGGAGTTAGCTAGTCAGGAAGTGTTTGGTGACTCAGTCAGACAGGAAGTTAGTTAGTCAGGAAGTGTTTGGTGACTCAGTCAGACAGGAAGTTAGTTAGTCAGGAAGTGTTTGGTGACTCAGTCAGACAGGAAGTTAGTTAGTCAGGAAGTGTTTGGTGACTCAGTCAGACAGGAAGTTAGTTAGACATAGAGTGGTGCCGGAGAGATAGACTGATGAATCAGTATCTCTACACAGGTAGGTGTGTAGTATATACTTAAAGACGGAAATACTGTCCCAAATGGCGCCCTATTCCCTATATAGAGCACTACTTTTGAACAGGGCCACTGGGGACCATAGGGCTCTGTTTGAAATGAGTGCACTATGTAGGGAATAGGGCGCCATTTGGGACAGTGCATAGTTGTGCAGTATGTCTCTCCACAGGTAAAATAGGTGTGTTGTAGACTCATCCGGTCCGTCCGTCTCTCTCTGCCGTGCTTCTGTTCACATCAATAGATGTTACTGATCTCTTCTGGTCATTTAAAGGGAAGAACAAGAGTTAGACAAAATTTAGTTAATAAGTTGGTGTAAATCAATACATTCTTTACAGAGAAAATCTCCTGTGTCATTTATTGTTTTAAACTTTATCCAATTTATCTGGAGACGAGATTTGATCATAGAACTTAAATACATTTTTTTTTTAAATGTTCTTCTTTTTTTTCGCTCTGTGGAAAATCGTGTTTGATATGGAATCTAGATTCTAAAATCTGCTTTCTTAAATACCTGATGGAACTGTGAAATGTTGTCATAATAAACTATAATACATAATAGCTGGATTTCATTTAATATATTTCAATACATTTCTCACTGAAATTCTAGGTATATTTCTGAATTCCAATACACGTTGTAGTAGGCTATACAAACTCACAATGTAGCCTGCTTACGTCAACACAATGTACTCACGTCCACCTGTGTTGGTCTTTCCCATCAGTGAGAAGGTGCGGGAAGGTCTTATCTGATTGGCTGAGCTCCAGGAAGGAACAATGGAAAGTACCATTAGCCTAAGGTGGAGGGAACCTGGACTGATTACACACTAGATGAGGAATTAAATATAATATGACAATATTGGATATAGATCTTAGTGATGGGAACGTTGACCAGTTGGGAACGTTGACCATATTTGAAGGTTGACCAGATGGGAAGGTTGACCAGATTTGAAGGTTGACCAGATGGGGGGGTTAACCAGATTTGAAGGTTGACCAGATGGGAAGGTTGACCAGATTTGAAGGTTGACCAGATTTGAAGGTTGACCAGATTTGAAGGTTGACCAGATGGGAAGGTTGACCAGATGGAAGGTTGACCAGATTTGAAGGTTGACCAGATTTGAAGGTTGACCAGATTTGAAGGTTGACCAGATGGGAAGGTTAACCAGATTTGAAGGTTGACCAGATTTGAAGGTTGACCAGATGGGAAGGTTAACCAGATTTGAAGGTTGACCAGATTTGAAGGTTGACCAGATGGGAAGGTTGACCAGATGGGAAGGTTGACCAGATGGGAAGGTTGACCAGATGGAAGGTTGACCAGATTTGAAGGTTGACCATATTTGAAGGTTGACCAGATGGGAAGGTTGACCAGATGGGCAGGTTGACCAGATTTGAAAGGTTGACCAGATTTGAAGGTTGACCAGATTTGAAGGTTGACCAGTTGGGAAGGTTGACCAGATGGGAAGGTTGACCAGATTTTAAAGGTTGACCAGATTTGAAGGTTGACCAGATTTGAAGGTTGACCAGATTTGAAGGTTGACCAGATGGGAATGTTGATCCCTGTCTTCATCCCTGTCTTCCTCCCTGTCTTCCTCCCTGTCTTCCTCCCTGTCTTCCTCCCTCTCTTCCTCCCTGCCTTCCTCCCTCTCTTCCTCCCTCTCTTCCTCCCTCTCTTCCTCCCTGTCTTCCTCCCTGTCTTCCTCCCTCTCTTCCTCCCTCTCTTCCTCCCTGCCTTCCTCCCTGTCTTCCTCCCTCTCTTCCTCCCTGTCTTTCTCCCTGTCTTTCTCCCTCTCTTCCTCCCTGTCTTCCTTCCTGACTTCCTGTCTTCATCCCTGTCTTCCTGTCTTCATCCCTGTCTTCCTCACTGTCTTCCTGTCTTCATCCCTGTCTTCCTCCCTGTCTTCCTCCCTGTCTTCCTCCCTGTCTTCATCCCTGTCTTCCTCACTGTCTTCCTGTCTTCATCCCTGTCTTCCTCCCTGTCTTCCTCCCTGTCTTCCTCCCTGTCTTCCTCCCTGTCTTCCTCACTGTCTTCCTGTCTTCATCCCTGTCTTCCTCCCTGTCTTCCTCCCTGTCTTCCTCCCTGTCTTCATCCCTGTCTTCCTCTTCATCCCTGTCTTCCTCCCTGTCTTCCTCCCTGTCTTCCTCCCTGTCTTCCTCCCTGTCTTCCTGTCTTCATCCCTGTCTTCATCCCTGTCTTCCTCCCTGTCTTCATCCCTGTCTTCCTCCCTGTCTTCCTCCCTGTCTTCCTCCCTGTCTTCCTCCCTGTCTTCATCCCTGTCTTCCTCCCTGTCATCCTCCCTGTCTTCCTCCCTGTCTTCATCCCTGTCTTCCTCCCTGTCTTCCTGTCTTCCTCCCTGTCTTCCTGTCTTCCTCCCTGTCTTCCTCCCTGTCTTCATCCCTGTCTTCCTCCCTGTCTTCCTCCCTGTCTTCCTGTCTTCCTCCCTGTCTTCCTGTCTTCCTCCCTGTCTTCCTCCCTGTCTTCCAGACACTCATATGCTGAGGACCATGACACCAGAGAACATGTGTCACATGACCCCGCCACCTCTACCCCCACATGGCCACGGATATCCCAACATGCACCGGGACATGTACCTGAAGGCCGAGCCAATGATCTCACAGTACCCTGTTGGCCCCACCTCCAGTGGGAGTGGACAAGACCTGCAACAGACTCAGCTGATGCATCAACTCCTTCAACAGCAGGAGTGAGTGATCGATCAACCAATCAATCAATCAGTCAATCAGCCAATCAATCAGCCAATCAATCAATCAGCCAATCAATCAGCCAATCAATCAATCAGCCAATCACTTACTACTGCAGCACTCACAGCAGGGCCAGCTGTGAGAGATGGGTGTAGGAGAGAGGGAGGGAGAGATGCATGAGAGAGGGATGGAAGGATGGTAAGAGAGAGAGAAGAGGGAGGAGTGAAAGCTGTTTGATAAGGGAGGAGAGGGGTGTCACCAGGAACTGCAGCACACAGCAGGGCCAGGAGTGAAGGGGGGAGGGAGAAGGGAGTGTAGAGGGAGGGAGGAGGGCAGAGGGAGGGAGGAAGGGAGTGTAGAGGGAGGGAGGAGGGCAGAGGGAGGGAGGAAGGGAGTGTAGAGGGAGGGAGAAGGGAGTGTAGAGGGAGGGAGGAGGGCAGAGGGAGGGAGGAAGGGAGTGTAGAGGGAGGGAGAAGGGAGTGTAGAGGGAGGGAGGAGGGCAGAGGGAGAGAGGAAGGGAGTGTAGAGGGAGGGAGGAGGGCAGAGGGAGAGAGGAAGGGAGTGTAGAGGGAGGGAGGAGGGCAGAGGGAGGGAGGAAGGGAGTGTAGAGGGAGGGAGGAGGGCAGAGGGAGGGAGGAGGGCAGAGGGAGGGAGTATAGAGGGAGGGAGAAGGGAGTGTAGAGGGAGGGAGGAGGGCAGAGGGAGGGAGTGTAGAGGGAGGGAGAAGGGAGTGTAGAGGGAGGGAGGAGGGCAGAGGGAGGGAGTGTAGAGGGAGGGAGAAGGGCAGAGGGAGGGAGGAGAGCAGAGGGAGGGAGTATAGAGGGAGGGAGAAGAGAGTGTAGAGGGAGGGAGGAGGGCAGAGGGAGGGAGTATAGAGGGAGGGAGAAGGGCAGAGGGAGGGAGGAGGGCAGAGGGAGGGGAGGAGGGCAGAGGGAGGGGAGGAGGGCAGAGGGAGGGGAGGAGGGCAGAGGGAGGGAGGAGGGCAGAGGGAGGGAGGAGGGCAGAGGGAGGGAGGAGGGCAGAGGGAGGGAGGAGGGCAGAGGGAGGGGTGGAGGGCAGAGGGAGGGAGGAAGGCAGAGGGAGGGAGGAGGGCAGAGGGAGGGGAGGAGGGCAGAGGGAGGGGAGGAGGGCAGAGGGAGGGGAGGAGGGCAGAGGGAGGGAGGAGGGCAGAGGGAGGGGAGGAGGGGAGGAGGAGAGGTTAGAGAAGGAGAGAAAGACAGATAACAAATCATATAATATGTTATAGCGGATCATTTCCCGACATTTGTGTGTCCTCATTGTGTGTGTGTGTGTGTGTGTGTGTGTGTGTGTGTGTGTGTGTGTGTGTGTGTGTGTGTGTGTGTGTGTGTGTGTGTGTGTGTGTGTGTGTGTGTGTGTGTGTGTGTGTGTGTGTGTGTGTGTGTGTGTGTGTGTGTGTGTGTGTGTGTGTGTGTGTGTGTGTGTGTGTGTGTGTGTGTGTGTGTGTGTGTGTGTGTGTGTGTGTGTTTACAGTGGGATACCAGTCCACCAGACAAAGAAGAGAAAACCCTCTGACTCTCCAAACAGCCTCAACTCTCAGATCCTCACAGGTATCATCAAACAAGAGCCAGGTAGGCAGGCATATCTTTGTCTGTCTCTCACTCTCTCTCTCTCTGTCTCTCTCTCTCTCTCTCTCTCTCTCTCTCTCTCTCTCTCTCTCTCTCTCGCTCTCTCACTCTCTCTCTCTCTCTCTCTCTCTCTCTCTCTCTCTCTCTCTCTCTCTCTCTCTCTCTCTCTCTCTCTCTCTCTCTCACTGTCTCTCTCTCTCTCTCTCTCTCTCTCTCTCTCTCTCTCTCTCTCTCTCGCTCTCTCTCTCTCTCTCTCTCTCTCTCTCTCTCTCTCTCTCTCTGTCTGTCTGTCTGTCTGTCTGTCTGTCTGTCTGTCTGTCTGTCTGTCTGTCTGTCTGTCTGTCTGTCTGTCTCTCTCTCTCTCTCTCCCTCACCCTGTCTGTCTGTCTGTCTCTCTCTCCCTCAACCTGTCTGTCTGTCTCTCTCTCTGTCTGTCTGTCTGTCTGTCTCTCTCTCCCTCACCCTTCCTGTCTGTCTGTCTCTCTCTCCCTCACCCTGTCTGTCTGTCTGTCTGTCTCTCTCTCCCTCAACCTGTCTGTCTGTCTCTCTCTCCCTCACCCTGTCTGTCTGTCTGTCTCTCTCTCCCTCACCCTGTCTGTCTGTCTGTATGTCTGTCTCTCTCTCCCTCACCCTGTCTGTCTGTCTGTTCTCTCCCTCACCCTGTCTGTCTGTCTCTCTCTCTCCCTCACCCTGTCTGTCTGTCTGTCTGTCTGTCTGTCTGTCTGTCTGTCTGTCTCTCTCTCTCCCTCACCCTGTCTATCTGTCTGTCTCTCTCCCTCACCCTGTCTGTCTGTCTCTCTCTCTCCCTCTCTCTCCCTCACCCTGTCTGTCTGTCTGTCTGTCTGTCTGTCTTTCTGTCTCTCTCCCTCACCCTGTCTGTCTGTCTGTCTGTCTGTCTGTCTGTCTGTCTGTCTGTCTGTCTGTCTGTCTGTCTGTCTGTCTGTCTGTCTGTCTGTCTCTCTCTCTCCATTACATTTACATTTAAGTCATTTAGCAGACGCTCTTATCCAGAGCGTCTTACAAATTGGTGCAATCACCTTATGACATCCAGTGGGACAGTCACTTAACAATAGTGCATCTAAAACTTAGGGGGGGGGGTGAGAGGGATTACTTAACCTATCCTAGGTATTCCTTAAAGAGGTGGGGTTTCAGGTGTCTCCGGAAGGTGGTGATTGACTCCGCTGTCCTGGCGTCGTGAGGGAGTTTGTTCCACCATTGGGGGGCCAGGGCAGCGAACAGTTTTGACTGGGCTGAGCGGGAGCTGTACTTCTCCCTCACCCTGTCTGTCTGTCTGTCTGTCTTTCTGTCTCTCTCCCTCACCCTGTCTGTCTGTCTGTCTGTCTGTCTGTCTGTCTGTCTGTCTGTCTGTCTGTCTGTCTGTCTGTCTGTCTGTCTGTCTCCCTCCCTCACCCTGTCTGTCTGTCCGTCTGTCTGTCTGTCTCTCTCCCTCACCCTGTCTGTCTGTCTGTCTGTCTGTCTGTCTGTCTGTCTGTCTGTCTGTCTGTCTGTCTGTCTGTCTGTCTGTCTGTCTGTCTGTCTGTCTGTCTGTCCCTCCCTCCCTCACCCTGTCTGTCTGTCCGTCTGTCTGTCTGTCTCTCTCCCTCACCCTGTCTGTCTGTCTGTCTGTCTGTCTGTCTGTCTGTCTGTCTCTCTTTCTCTCTCTCACACCCTCTCTCTGTCTCTCTCTCTCACACCCTCTCTCTCTCTGTCTGTCTCTCTCTCACCCTGTCTATCTGTCTGTCTCTCTCCCTCACCCTGTCTGTCTGTCTCTCTCTCTCTCCCTCTCTCTCCCTCACCCTGTCTGTCTGTCTGTCTGTCTGTCTTTCTGTCTCACTCCCTCACCCTGTCTGTCTGTCTGTCTGTCTGTCTGTCTGTCTCTCTCTCCCTCACCCTGTCTGTCTGTCTGTCTGTCTGTCTTTCTGTCTCTCTCCCTCACCCTGTCTGTCTGTCTGTCTGTCTGTCTGTCTGTCTGTCTGTCTGTCTGTCTGTCTGTCTGTCTGTCTGTCTGTCTGTCTGTCTGTCTGTCTCCCTCCCTCACCCTGTCTGTCTGTCCGTCTGTCTGTCTGTCTCTCTCCCTCACCCTGTCTGTCTGTCTGTCTGTCTGTCTGTCTGTCTGTCTGTCTGTCTGTCTGTCTGTCTGTCTGTCTCCCTCCCTCCCTCCCTCCCTCACCCTGTCTGTCTGTCCGTCTGTCTGTCTGTCTCTCTCCCTCACCCTGTCTGTCTGTCTGTCTGTCTGTCTGTCTGTCTGTCTGTCTGTCTGTCTCTCTTTCTCTCTCTCACACCCTCTCTCTGTCTCTCTCTCTCACACCCTCTCTCTCTCTGTCTGTCTCTCTCTCACACCCTCTCTCTCTCTGTCTCTCTCTCTCACACCCTCTCTCTCTCTGTCTCTCTCTCTCACACCCTCTCTCTCTCTGTCTGTCTCCCTCCCTCCCTCACCCTGTCTGTCTGTCCGTCTGTCTGTCTGTCTCTCTCCCTCACCCTGTCTGTCTGTCTGTCTGTCTGTCTGTCTGTCTGTCTGTCTGTCTCTCTTTCTCTCTCTCACACCCTCTCTCTGTCTCTCTCTCTCACACCCTCTCTCTCTCTGTCTGTCTCTCTCTCACACCCTCTCTCTGTCTCTCTCTCTCACACCCTCTCTCTCTCTGTCTGTCTCTCTCTCACACCCTCTCTCTGTCTCTCTCTCTGTCTCTCTCACACCCTCTCTCTGTCTCTCTCTCTCACACCCTCTCTCTCTCTGTCTGTCTCTCTCTCACACCCTCTCTCTGTCTCTCTCTCTCACACCCTCTCTCTCTCTGTCTGTCTCTCTCTCACACCCTCTCTCTGTCTCTCTCTCTGTCTCTCTCACACCCTCTCTCTGTCTCTCTCTCTCACACCCTCTCTCTCTGTCTGTCACTCTCTCACACCCTCTCTCTGTCTCTCTCTCTGTCTCTCTCACACCCTCTCTCTGTCTCTCTCTCTCACACCCTCTCTCTCTCTGTCTGTCTCTCTCTCTCACACCCTCTCTCTCTCTGTCTGTCTCTCTCTCACACCCTCTCTCTGTCTCTCTCTCTGTCTCTCTCACACCCTCTCTCTGTCTCTCTCTCTCACACCCTCTCTCTCTGTCTGTCTCTCTCTCACACCCTCTCTCTGTCTCTCTCTCTGTCTCTCTCACACCCTCTCTCTGTCTCTCTCTCTCACACCTCTCTCTCTCTGTCTGTCTCTCTCTCTCACACCCTCTCTCTCTCTGTCTGTCTCTCTCTCACACCCTCTCTCTGTCTCTCTCTCTGTCTCTCTCACACCCTCTCTCTGTCTCTCTCTCTCACACCCTCTCTCTCTCTGTCTGTCTCTCTCTCACACCCTCTCTCTGTCTCTCTCTCTGTCTCTCTCACACCCTCTCTCTGTCTCTCTCTCTCACACCCTCTCTCTCTCTGTCTGTCTCTCTCTCTCTGTCTCTCTCTCTCACACCCTCTCTCTCTCTGTCTCTCTCTCTCACACCCTCTCTCTCCATCTCTGTCTCTCTCTCTCACCCTCTCTCTCTCTGTGTCTGTCTCTCTCTCTCTCTCTCTCTCTGTCTCTCTCTCTGTGTCCGTCTGTCTGTCTCTCTCTCTCTCACACCCTCTCTCTTTCTGTCTGTCTGTCTTTTTTCTTTCTTTCCTTCTCTCTATTTCTCCATTACCTCATTCTTATATCTGGTCATACCCATTTCCATTTACCAAAATTATCAGGTTTTCCAGAAATACTAGCTGGAGGATCCAACCTGAGAAAATGTACAACAACAAAAAAAGGCATCAAAAATGTGCAGATTAAAATGTGATCTTGTGTTTCCCCCTTACGCAGTAGACATTGTTTCTGGCCCAGGTTTGATGGTGGATGCTGATAACTCCTACCTGGACCCCAACTACCAGTGTATAAAGTGGCAGCCGCACCAGAAGAACAAGTGGACGCCGTTGTACGACGTCAACTGCAAAGAACTGTGAGTGTTTCTCTGTCACCTGAAATGACTGTTATAGAGGACATAGAACTGTGTTTCTCTGTCACCTGAAATGACTGTTATAGAGGACATAGAACTGTGTTTCTCTGTCACCTGAAATGACTGTTATAGAGGACATAGAACTGTGTTTCTCTGTCACCTGAAATGACTGTTATAGAGGACATAGAACTGTGTTTCTGCTATAGAGGACATATAACTGTGTTTCTCTGTCACCTGAAATGAATGTTATAGAGGACATAGAACTGTGTTTCTCTGTCACCTGAAATGACTGCTATAGAGGACATAGAACTGTGTTTCTCTGTCACCTGAAATGACTGTTATAGAGGACATAGAACTGTGTTTCTGTTATAGAGGACGTAGAACTGTGTTTCTCTGTCACCTGAAATGACTGTTATAGAGGACATAGAACTGTGTTTCTCTGACACCTGAAATTACTGTTATAGAGGACATAGAACTGTGTTTCTCTGTCACCTGAAATGACTGTTATAGAGGACATAGAACTGTGTTTCTCTGTTTGACTGTTATAGAGGACATAGAACTGTGTTTCTGCTTAGAACTGTGTTTCTCTGTCACCTGAAATGACTGTTATAGAGGACATAGAACTGTGTTTCTCTGTCACCTGAAATGACTGTTATAGAGGACATAGAACTGTGTTTCTCTGTCACCTGAAATGACTGTTATAGAGGACATAGAACTGCGTTTCTCTGTCACCTGAAATGACTGTTATAGAGGACATAGAACTGTGTTTCTCTGTCACCTGAAATGACTGTTATAGAGGACATAGAACTGTGTTTCTCTGTCACCTGAAATGACTGTTATAGAGGACATAGAACTGTGTTTCTCTGTCACCTGAAATGACTGTTATAGAGGACATAGAACTGTGTTTCTGTTATAGAGGACATAGAACTGTGTTTCTCTGTCACCTGAAATGACTGTTATAGAGGACATAGAACTGTGTTTCTCTGTCACCTGAAATGACTGTTATAGAACTGTGTTTCTCTGTCACCTGAAATGACTGTTATAGAGGACATAGAACTGTGTTTCTCTGTCACCTGAAATGACTGTTATAGAGGACATAGAACTGTGTTTCTGTTATAGAGGACAT
>NC_060178.1:5354740-5367240 GCF_021184085.1 Oncorhynchus gorbuscha | reverse complement strand
CAAGGTGTGGATAGAATTCCACAGGGATGCTGGCCCCATGTTGACTCTACAAGGTGTGGATAGAGTTCCACAGGGATGCTGGTCCATGTTGACTCTACAAGGTGTGGATAGAGTTCCACAGGGATGCTGGTCCATGTTGACTCTACAAGGTGTGGATAGAGTTCCACAGGGATGCTGGTCCATGTTGACTCTACAAGGTGTGGATAGAGTTCCACAGGGATGCTGACCCATGTTGACTCTACAAGGTGTGGATAGAGTTCCACAGGGATGCTGGCCCCATGTTGACTCTACAAGGTGTGGATAGAGTTCCACAGGGATGCTGGCCCCATGTTGACTCTACAAGGTGTGGATAGAGTTCCACAGGGATGCTGGCCCATGTTGACTCTACAAGGTGTGGATAGAGTTCCACAGGGATGCTGGCCCCATGTTGACTCTACAAGGTGTGGATAGAGTTCCACAGGGATGCTGGCCCCATGTTGACTCTACAAGGTGTGGATAGAGTTCCACAGGGATGCTGGCCCCATGTTGACTCTACAAGGTGTGGAAAGAGTTCCACAGGGATGCTGGCCCCATGTTGACTCTACAAGGTGTGGATAGAGTTCCACAGGGATGCTGGCCCCATGTTGACTCTACAACGTGTGGATAGAGTTCCACAGGGATGCTGGCCCCATGTTGACTCTACAAGGTGTGGATAGAGTTCCACAGGGATGCTGGCCCCATGTTGACTCTACAAGGTGTGGAAAGAGTTCCACAGGGATGCTGGCCCCATGTTGACTCTACAAGGTGTGGATAGAGTTCCACAGGGATGCTGGCCCCATGTTGACTCTACAAGGTGTGGATAGAGTTCCACAGGGATGCTGGTCCATGTTGACTCTACAAGGTGTGGATAGAGTTCCACAGGGATGCTGGTCCATGTTGACTCTACAAGGTGTGGATAGAGTTCCACAGGGATGCTGGTCCATGTTGACTCTACAAGGTGTGGATAGAGTTCCACAGGGATGCTGACCCATGTGGACTCTACAAGGTGTTGAAAGCATTCCACAGGGATGCTGACCCATGTGGACTCTACAAGGTGTTGAAAGCATTCCACAGGGATGCTGACCCATGTTGACTCTACAAGGTGTGGATAGAGTTCCACAGGGATGCTGGCCCATGTTGACTCTACAAGGTGTCCAAAGGGTTCCACAGGGATGCTGGCCCATGTTGACTCTACAAGGTGTCCAAAGGGTTCCACAGGGATGCTGGCCCATGTTGACTCTACAAGGTGTCCAAAGGATTCCACAGGGATGCTGGCCCATGTTGACTCTACAAGGTGTGGAAAGTATTCCACAGGGATGCTGGCCCATGTTGACTCTACAAGGTGTGGAAAGAGTTCCACAGGGATGCTGGCCCATGTTGACTCTACAAGGTGTCCAAAGGATTCCACAGGGATGCTGGCCCATGTTGACTCTACAAGGTGTGGAAAGCGTTCCACAGGGATGCTGGCCCATGTTGACTCTACAAGGTGTTGAAAGCATTCCACAGGGATGCTGACCCATGTGGACTCTACAAGGTGTGGAAAGCGTTCCACAGGGATGCTGGCCCATGTTGACTCTACAAGGTGTGGAAAGCGTTCCACAGGGATGCTGGCCCATGTTGACTCTACAAGGTGTCCAAAGGATTCCACAGGGATGCTGGCCCATGTTGACTCTACAAGGTGTCCAAAGGATTCCACAGGGATGCTGGCCCATGTTGACTCTACAAGGTGTCGAAAGCCTTCTACAGGGATGCTGGTCCATGTTGACTCCAATGCTTCCCACAGTTGTGTCAAGTTGGCTGGATGTCCTTTACTTGGTGGACCATTCTTGATACACACGGGAAACTGTTGATCGTGAAAAACCCAGCAGCGTTGCAGTTCTTGACACAAACAGGTGCTCCTGGCACCTACGATCATACTGTTCAAAGGCACTTAAATATTTTGTTTTGCCCATTTACCCTCAGAAAGCCAGACATACACCATCCACGTCTCAATTGTCTCAAGGCTTAAAAATCCTTCTTTAACCTGTCTCTTCCCTTCATTTACACTGATTGAAGTGGATTTAACAGGTGACATCAATAAGAGATCATAGCTTTCACCTGGATTCACCTGGTCAGTCTATGCCAGTGTTTCCCAACCCTGGTACTCCAGTGCCCCCAAAAGTACACATGTTTACCCTAGAGAAGCACACCTGATTCAACTGGAGGACCAGGGTTGGGCTGTTGGGGGGTACTGGAGGACCAGGGTTGGGCTGTTGGGGGGTACTGGAGGAGCAGGGTTGGGCTGTTGGGGGTACTGGAGGACTGGAGGACTAGGGTTGGTCTGTTAGGGGTACTGAAGGAGCAGGGTTGGGCTGTTGGGGGTACTGGAGGACTGGAGGACTAGGGTTGGTCTGTTGGGGGTACTGGAGGACCAGGGTTGGGCTGTTGGGGGTACTGAAGGACTGGAGGACCAGGGTTGGGCTGATGGGGAGTACTGGAGGACCAGGGTTGGGCTGTTGGGGGTACTGGAGGACCAGGGTTGGGCTGTTGGGGGTATTGGAGGACCAGGGCTGGGCTAATGGGGGTACTGGAGGACTGGAGGACCAGGGCTGTTGGAGGTACTGGAGGACCAGGGTTGGGCTGTTGGGGGTACTGGAGGACCAGGGCTGGGTACTGGAGGACCAGGGCTGGGCTGTTGGGGGTATTGGAGGACCAGGGTTGGGCTGTTGGGGGTACTGGAGGACCAGGGTTGGTCTGATGGGGGATACTGGAGGACCAGGGTTGGTCTGATGGGGGTACTGGAGGACCAGGGCTGTTGGGCTGTTGGGGGTACTGGAGGACTGGAGGACCAGGGCTGGGCTGTTGGGGGTACTGGAGGACCAGGGTTGGTCTGTTGGGGGTACTGGAGGACCAGGGTTGGGCTGTTGGGGGTACTGGAGGACCAGGGTTGGGCTGTTGGGGTACTGGAGGACCAGGGTTGGGCTGTTGGGGGAACTGGAGGACCAGGGTTGGGCTGTTGGAGGTACTTGAGGACCAGGGCTGTTGGGGGGGGGTACTGGAGGACCAGGGCTGGGCTGTTGGGGGTACTGGAGGACCAGGGTTGGGCTGTTGGGGATTCTGGAGGACCAGGGCTGGGCTGTTGGGGGTACTGGAGGACCAGGGTTGGGCTGTTGGGGGTACTGGAGGACCAGGGTTGGGCTGTTGGGGGTTCTGGAGGACCAGGGCTGGGCTGTTGGGGGTACTGGAGGACCAGGGTTGGGCTGTTGGGGGTACTGGAGGACCAGGGTTGGTCTGATGGGGGTACTGGAGGACCAGGGCTGTTGGGGGGTACTGGAGGACCAGGGCTGGGCTGTTGGGGGTATTGGAGGACCAGGGTTGGGCTGTTGGGGGTACTGGAGGACCAGGGTTGGTCTGATGGGGGATACTGGAGGACCAGGGTTGGTCTGATGGGGGTACTGGAGGACCAGGGTTGGGCTGTTGGTGGGAACTGGAGGACCAAGGCTGTTGGGGGTACTGGAGGACCAGGGTTGGTCTGTTGGGGGTACTGGAGGACCAGGGTTGGGCTGTTGGGGGTACTGGAGGACCAGGGTTGGTCTGTTGGGGGTACTGGAGGACCGGAGTTGGTCTGTTGGGGGAACTGGAGGACTGGCGGACCCTGGTTGTGCTGTTGGGGGTACTGGAGGACCAGGGCTGGGCTGATGGGGGTACCGGAGGACTGGAGGACCAGGGCTGGGCTTTAGGGGTACTGGAGGACCAGGGTTGGTCTGATGGTGGGTACTGGAGGACCAGGGTTGGTCTGATGGGGGTACTGGAGGACCAGGGCTGTTGGAGGTACTGGAGGACCAGGGTTGGGCTGTTGGGGGTACTGGAGGACCAGGGCTGTTGGAGGTACTGGAGGACCAGGGTTGGGCTGTTGGGGGTACTGGAGGACCAGGGTTGGTCTGATGAGGGGTACTGGAGAACCAGGGCTGTTGGGGGTAATGGAGGACCAGGGCTGTTGGGGGTAATGGAGGACCAGGGCTGTTGGGGGTACTGGAGGACCAGGGTTGGGCTGTTGGGGGTACTGGAGAACCAGAGTTGGTCTGATGGGGGTACTGGAGGACCAGGGTTGGTCTGATGGGGGTACTGGAGGACCAGGGTTGGGCTGTTGGGGGTACTGGAGGACCAGGGTTGGTCTGATGGGGGTACTGGAGGACCAGGGTTGGGCTTTGGGGGTATTAGAGGACCAGTGTTGGGCTTTGGGGGGACTGGAGGACCAGGGTTGTTCTGATGGGGGTACTGGAGGACCAGGGTTGGTCTGATGGGGGTACTGGAGGACCAGGGTTGGTCTGATGGGGGTACTGGAGGACCAGGGTTGGGCTTTGGGGGGTACTGGAGGACCAGGGCTGGGTTTGGGGGGTACTGGAGGACCAGGGCTGGGCTTTGGGTGGTACTGGAGGACCAGGGCTGGGCTTTGGGGGGTACTGGAGGACCAGTGTTGGGCTGTTGGGGGGTACTGGAGGACCAAGGTTGGGCTGTTGGGGGGTACTGGAGGACCAGGGCAGGGAAACACTGGTCTATGTCATTGAAAGGTGTTCCTATTGTTTTGTACACTCAGTGTATGTGACCTATAGGAACCTACTGAAGAACGTTACTTTGACTCCCTCTCCATCCACCTCTTCCTCTCTCCAGCCCGATGCCCACCTACCGCGTAGATGCTGACAAGGGCTTCAACTTCTCCCTCGCAGACGACGCCTTCGTGTGTCAGAAAAAGAACCACTTCCAGGTCACTGTGTACTGCGGCATGCTGGGAGATCCCAAGTACATCAAGACCAGCGAGGGCCTGCAGCCCATAGACTGCTTTTATCTCAAACTCAACGGGGTTAAGGTGAGGGAGCTGGGGAGAGGGGCGATCAGGGTTGGGGTCAATAACATTTCAATTCGGTCAATACAAGAATTTCAAAATGGAATTGACCCAAATGGTGGCTATCTTTAAGATGAATCCACTAACTGTAAGTCTCTCTGGATAAAGAGTCTGCTAAATGACTAAAATGGAAGATACTCAGTAAGATAATCAGTTGAACAGGGTCTTTCATCACCTGTTGCTGTCTGGCTCATAATCCTATCTCCTGTCTGTCTCTTTCCTGTCTCCCGTCTGTCTCCCGTCTGTCTCCTTCCTGTCTCCCGTCTGTCTCCTTCCTGTCTACTGTCTCCTTCCTGCCTCCTGTCTGTCTCCTTCCTGTCTCCTTCCTGTCTCCTGTCTGTCTCCTTCCTGCCTCCTGTCTGTCTCCTTCCTGTCTCCTTCCTGTCTCCTGTCTGTCTCCTTCCTGTCTCCTTCCTGCCTCCTGTCTGTCTCCTTCCTGTCTCCTTCCTGTCTCCTGTCTGTCTCCTTCCTGCCTCCTGTCTGTCTCCTTCCTGCCTCCTGTCTGTCTCCTTCCTGCCTCCTGTCTGTCTCCTTCCTGTCTCCTGTCTGTTTTCCAGCTGGAAGCAATGAACCAGTCCATTAACGTGGAGCAGTCCCAGTCAGACCGCAGCAAGAGACCCTTCAAACCAGTACTGTGAGTAAAGACCTTCAAACCAGTATTGTGAGTAGAGAGACCCTTCATACCAGTACTGTGAGTAGAGACCCTTCATACCAGTACTGTGAGTAGAGAGACCCTTCAAACCAGTACTGTGAGTAGAGAGACCCTTCATACCAGTACTGTGAGTAGAGAGACCCTTCAAACCAGTACTGTGAGTAGAGACCCTTCAAACCAGTACTGTGAGTAGAGAGACCCTTCATACCAGGACTGTGAGTAGAGACCCTTCAAACCAGTACTGTGAGTAGAGACCCTTCAAACCAGTACTGTGAGTAGAGAGACCCTTCATACCAGTACTGTGAGTAGAGAGACCCTTCAAACCAGTACTGTGAGTAGAGAGACCCTTCAAACCAGTACTGTGAGTAGAGACCCTTCACACCAGTACTGTGAGTAGAGAGACCCTTCATACCAGGACTGTGAGTAGAGACCCTTCAAACCAGTACTGTGAGTAGAGAGACCCTTCAAACCAGTACTGTGAGTAGAGACCCTTCAAACCAGTACTGTGAGTAGAGAGACCCTTCAAACCAGTACTGTGAGTAGAGACCCTTCAAACCAGTACTGTGAGTAGAGAGACCCTTCATACCAGGACTGTGAGTAGAGACCCTTCATACCAGTACTGTGAGTAGAGAGACCCTTCATACCAGGACTGTGAGTAGAGACCCTTCAAACCAGTACTGTGAGTAGAGACCCTTCAAACCAGTACTGTGAGTAGAGAGACCCTTCAAACCAGTACTGTGAGTAGAGACCCTTCAAACCAGTACTGTGAGTAGAGAGACCCTTCATACCAGTACTGTGAGTAGAGAGACCCTTCAAACCAGTACTGTGAGTAGAGAGACCCTTCAAACCAGTACTGTGAGTAGAGACCCTTCACACCAGTACTGTGAGTAGAGAGACCCTTCATACCAGGACTGTGAGTAGAGACCCTTCAAACCAGTACTGTGAGTAGAGAGACCCTTCAAACCAGTACTGTGAGTAGAGACCCTTCAAACCAGTACTGTGAGTAGAGAGACCCTTCATACCAGGACTGTGAGTAGAGACCCTTCATACCAGTACTGTGAGTAGAGAGACCCTTCATACCAGGACTGTGAGTAGAGACCCTTCAAACCAGTACTGTGAGTAGAGAGACCCTTCATACCAGGACTGTGAGTAGAGACCCTTCATACCAGGACTGTGAGTAGAGACCCTTCATACCAGGACTGTGAGTAGAGACCCTTCATACCAGGACTGTGAGTAGAGACCCTTCATACCAGGACTGTGAGTAGAGACCCTTCATACCAGTACTGTGAGTAGAGAGACCCTTCATACCAGTACTGTGAGTAGAGAGACCCTTCAAACCAGTACTGTGAGTAGAGAGACCCTTCATACCAGGACTGTGAGTAGAGAGACCCTTCAAACCAGTACTGTGAGTAGAGAGACCCTTCATACCAGTACTGTGAGTAGAGAGACCCTTCATACCAGGACTGTGAGTAGAGAGACCCTTCAAACCAGTACTGTGAGTAGAGAGACCCTTCATACCAGTACTGTGAGTAGAGAGACCCTTCAAACCAGTACTGTGAGTAGAGAGACCCTTCATACCAGTACTGTGAGTAGAGAGACCCTTCAAACCAGTACTGTGAGTAGAGAGACCCTTCATACCAGGACTGTGAGTAGAGACCCTTCAAACCAGTACTGTGAGTAGAGAGACCCTTCAAACCAGTACTGTGAGTAGAGAGACCCTTCATACCAGGACTGTGAGTAGAGACCCTTCATACCAGTACTGTGAGTAGAGAGACCCTTCAAACCAGTACTGTGAGTAGAGAGACCCTTCAAACCAGTACTGTGAGTAGAGAGACCCTTCATACCAGGACTGTGAGTAGAGACCCTTCAAACCAGTACTGTGAGTAGAGAGACCCTTCATACCAGGACTGTGAGTAGAGAGACCCTTCAAACCAGTACTGTGAGTAGAGACCCTTCATACCAGGACTGTGAGTAGAGAGACCCTTCATACCAGGACTGTGAGTAGAGACCCTTCAAACCAGTACTGTGAGTAGAGACCCTTCATACCAGGACTGTGAGTAGAGACCCTTCAAACCAGTACTGTGAGTAAAGAGACCCTTCAAACCAGTACTGTGAGTAAAGAGACCCTTCAAACCAGTACTGTGAGTAAAGAGACCCTTCAAACCAGTACTGTGAGTAAAGAGACCCTTCAAACCAGTACTGTGAGTAAAGAGACCCTTCAAACCAGTACTGTGAGTAAAGAGACCCTTCATACCAGGACTGTGAGTAGAGACCCTTCAAACCAGTACTGTGAGTAAAGAGACCCTTCATACCAGGACTGTGAGTAGAGACCCTTCAAACCAGTACTGTGAGTAAAGAGACCCTTCATACCAGGACTGTGAGTAGAGACCCTTCATACCAGGACTGTGAGTAAAGACCCTTCATACCAGGACTGTGAGTAGAGACCCTTCATACCAGGACTGTGAGTAGAGACCCTTCATACCAGGACTGTGAGTAAAGACCCTTCATACCAGGACTGTGAGTAAAGACCCTTCATACCAGTACTGTGAGTAAAGAGACCCTTCATACCAGGACTGTGAGTAGAGACCCTTCATACCAGGACTGTGAGTCTGGGTATTCTGGGTACCTTTTGGGGGGCAGGAAAGAACTGTAGGCTTTCCTTTACAATTTACATTACAGTCTTTACTGCTGCGTCACAGTGTAAAAACAGAAAGAAATGTGACATGTTACTGATAATACATGTGTGTTTTTGTGTTTGCAGGGTCACACTGCCCCCGGAGCAGGTTACCAAGGTAACAGTGGGACGCCTACACTTCAGCGAGACCACAGCCAATAACATGAGGAAGAAAGGCAAACCCAACCCTGACCAGAGGTACTGTACTAACACACACACACACACACACACACACACACACACACACACACACACACACACACACACACACACACACACACACACACACACACGCACGCACACACACGCACGCACGCACACACACGCACGCATGCACACGCACACGCACAACCCTGACCAAATGGACAAAACTAGCAATACAGTATAATAAATAAGTGATTAACCTGTTTACCTCCATACTGTAGGTGATTAACCCTGTTTACCTCCATACTGTAGGTGATTAACCCTGTTTACCTCCATACTGTAGGTGATTAACCCTGTTTACCTCCATACTGTAGGTGATTAACCCTGTTTACCTCCATACTGTAGGTGATTAACCCTGTTTACCTCCATACTGTAGGTGATTAACCCTGTTTACCTCCATACTGTAGGTGATTAACCCTGTTTACCTCCATACTGTAGGTGATTAACCCTGTTTACCTCCATACTGTAGGTGATTAACCCTGTTTACCTCCATACTGTAAGTGATTAACCCTGTTTACCTCCATACTGTAAGTGATTAACCCTGTTTACCTCCATACTGTAGGTGATTAACCCTGTTTACCTCCATACTGTAGGTGATTAACCCTGTTTACCTCCATACTGTAAGTGATTAACCTGTTTACCTCCATACTGTAGGTGATTAACCTGTTTACCTCCATACTGTAGGTGATTAACCCTGTTTACCTCCATACTGTAGGTGATTAACCCTGTTTACCTCCATACTGTAGGTGATTAACCCTGTTTACCTCCATACTGTAGGTGATTAACCCTGTTTACCTCCATACTGTAGGTGATTAACCTGTTTACCTCCATACTGTAGGTGATGAACCCTGTTTACCTCCATACTGTAGGTGATTAACCCTGTTTACCTTCATACTGTAGGTGATTAACCCTGTTTACCTCCATACTGTAGGTGATTAACCCTGTTTACCTCCATACTGTAAGTGATTAACCTGTTTACCTCCATACTGTAGGTGATTAACCCTGTTTACCTCCATACTGTAGGTGATTAACCCTGTTTACCTCCATACTGTAGGTGATTAACCCTGTTTACCTCCATACTGTAGGTGATTAACCCTGTTTACCTCCATACTGTAGGTGATTAACCCTGTTTACCTTCATACTGTAGGTGATTAACCCTGTTTACCTCCATACTGTAGGTGATTAACCCTGTTTACCTCCATACTGTAGGTGATTAACCTGTTTAACTCCATACTGTAGGTACTTCATGCTGGTGGTAGCGTTGCAGGCCCAGGCCCACAGTCAGAGCTTCACGGTGGCCGCGCAGGTGTCCGAGAGGATCATCGTCAGGGTAACCTCTGTCAGTCTGGCCGTGTCTGTCTGACCGTCCTCTTCTGATCTATCTTAATAACCTCTGTCAGTCTGGCCGTGTCTGTCAGACCGTCCTCCTCTGATCTATCTCAATAACCTCTGTCAGTCTGGCCGTGTCTATGACCGTCCTCCTCTGATCTATCTTAATAACCTCTGTCAGTCTGGCCGTGTCTGTCTGACCGTCCTCCTCTGATCTATCTTAATAACCTCTGTCAGTCTGGCCGTGTCTGTCTTATCCATCCTCCTCTGATCTATCTCAATAACCTCTGTCAGTCTGGCCGTGTCTGTCTTATCCATCCTCTGATCTATCTCAATATTTACCTCACAGGAAATAAACAGAAATTTGCAATTCAAAAATTTGAATTTACTTACTTCCTAAATGTACATGAAATTGAGCCAAACCCTTAATATCTATCTGACTTCATGTGTTACGGTTTAGATTCCTTCTTCTGTAAATATCTACATGTTTTTTGAGGCTGTTAACTTCTCTGGGATATGTGGGATGGTAGCGTCCTACCTCGTCAACAGCCAGTGAAATTGCATGGCGCCAAATTCAAAACAACCGAAATCCCATAATTAAAATTCCTCAAACATACAAGTATTTTACACCATTTTAAAGATACACAATCCAGCCACATTGTCCTATTTCAAATAGGCTCTACTGCGAAAGCAAACCAAATGATTGTGTTTAGGTCAGAGCCAAGTCACAGAAAAACACAGCCATTTTTCCAGCCAAAGAGAGGAGTCACAAAAAGCAGAAATAGTGATAAAATGAATCACTAACCTTTGATGATCTTCATCAGATGACACTCATAGGACCTCATGTTACACACTACATGTATGTTTTGTTCGATAAAGTTCATATTTATATACAAAAATGTCAGTTTACATTGTCACGTTATTTTCAGTAGTTCCGAAGCATCCAGTGATTTTGCAGAGAGCCACATCAATTTCCAAAAATACTCAAAATAAACATTGATGAAAGATACAACTATTATGCCCGGAAGTATAGATACACTTCTCCTTAATGCAACCGCTGTGTCAGAATTCCTTTGTCTGTAGAATTGCAGTGGAACGTAGGTCGCTCTCACGTGAGCGTGCGTGATCAGCTCATGCCACTCTGGTAGACCTCTGACTCATTCAGCTCCCATTCCCCCCTCCTTCACAGTAGAAGCATCAAACAAGGTTCTAAAGACTGTTGACGTCTAGTGGAAGCCTTAGGAAGTGCAATATGACCCCATAGACACTATATAGTCAATAGGCAATGAGTTGAAAAACTTCAAACCTCAGATTTCCCACTTGGATTTCGTTTCAGATAGATCTTTGCCTGCCATATGAGTTCTGTTATACTCACAGACATCATTCAAACCGTTTTAGAAACTTTAGAGTGTTGTCTATCCAAATCAACTAATTGTATGCATATTCTAGTGTTTATGGCTGAGTAGCAGGCAGTTGACTCTGGGCACCTTTTTATCCAAGCTACTCAATACTGCCCCCCAGTCCCAAAGAAGTTAAACATTCCTTGCAGATCAGCAACAACAAATAAATGTCGGAAGCTACTCAGAGGGATATTAATAGCACTGCAAACAGCACTGCAAACAGCACTGCAAACAGCACTGCAAACAGCACTGCAAACAAAAGAGGAATGAAAGAACTTTATAAATCAAAGGATATATTTTTTACAGCTCCCGTCAGCTCTAAATATCTCTGTGTTGTCTGTCCCTTTCCCTCTCTGGGTTTCCAGGCGTCTAACCCGGGTCAGTTTGAGAGTGACAGTGAGGTGTTGTGGCAGCGCGGTCAGCTACCTGACTCAGTGTACCACCACGGCCGGGTCGGTATCAACACCGACCGGCCAGACGAGGCCATGGTCATCCACGGCAACCTGAAGGTCATGGGGTCACTGGTGCACCCTTCCGATATACGGGCTAAAGAGAACGTCCACGAGGTGAGGGGAGGGGGTGAGGGGGGCTATAGATATATAAGATAAGATAAGATCTTTGTGTGTGGTATGTTCTCTGACTGTCTGTCTGCATGTTAGTGTAGTGATGCAAAAATGCTTATCAAAATGTTAATCAAACAAATTCCCTGACAATTAAAAAACAAAATGTAAATAAATATTTGTGTTACAATAAAATTCACAACATTATTGTGTTTTCTCTGTTCATTGTCCTGAAACCTTCATCATCCATTAGCTGTATGTTCCTGTCTGTAATCTAGCTGCATAGTCATATCCAAATCTATGTGTGTGTGTGTGTGTGTGTGTGTGTGTGTGTGTGTGTGTGTGTGTGTGTGTGTGTGTGTGTGTGTGTGTGTGTGTGTGTGTGTGTGTGTGTGTGTGTGTGTGTGTGTGTGTGTGTGTGTGTGTGTGTGTGTGTGTGTGTGTGTGTGTGTGTGTGTGTGTGTGTGTGTGTGTAGGTGGACACTACAGGCAACCTGAAGCGGATCAGTCAGATGAGGCTGGTTCATTATCAGTACAAGCCTGAGTTTGCTTCCAGCATGGGCATCGACTCCAGCCCAGAGACTGGTAACTTATACTGTCGTTTTGGGTTAGACATTATAGACAATGAATTAACAGAAATCAGTAGCACTAGAAAAGTATTGCATTCCCATAATAATACATTTTTTATCATGAGTTATTTTTGTATTTCCTATCCTCCCTACATTGCATTATCCAGGAGTGATAGAAGTTTACAGTAAGGTGTTGTATTATCTAGGAGTGA
>NC_060178.1:5332240-5349740 GCF_021184085.1 Oncorhynchus gorbuscha | reverse complement strand
TGGTTCTCTACAGTCTAACCCCAGAGTAGGGCTGTATCAGTGTGTGGTTCTACAGTCTAACCCCAGAGTAGGGCTGTATCAGTGTGTGGTTCTACAGTCTAACCCCAGAGTAGAGCTGTATCAGTGTGTGGTTCCACAATCTAACCCCAGAGTAGAGCTGTATCAGTGTGTGGTTCCACAATCTAACCCCAGAGCAGGGCTGTATCAGTGTGTGGTTCTACAGTCTAACCCCAGAGTAGGGCTGTATCAGTGTGCGGTTCTAACCTGTAGCTCTGTGTGATTCCAGAGTCTGACCCCAGAGCAGGGCTGTATCAGTGTGTGGTTCCACAATCTAACCCCAGAGCAGGGCTGTATCAGTGTGCGGTTCTAACCTGTAGCTCTGTGTGATTCCAGAGTCTAACCCCAGAGCAGGGCTGTATCAGTGTGTGGTTCTACAGTCTAACCCCAGAGCAGGGCTGTATCAGTGTGTGGTTCCACAATCTAACCCCAGAGCAGGGCTGTATCAGTGTGCGGTTCTAACCTGTAGCTCTGTGTGATTCCAGAGTCTGACCCCAGAGCAGGGATGTATCAGTGTGCGGTTCTAACCTGTAGCTCTGTGTGATTCCAGAGTCTGACCCCAGAGCAGGGCTGTATCAGTGTGCGGTTCTAACCTGTAGCTCTGTGTGATTCCAGAGTCTGACCCCAGAGCAGGGCTGTATCAGTGTGCGGTTCTAACCTGTAGCTCTGTGTGATTCCAGAGTCTGACCCCAGAGCAGGGATGTATCAGTGTGCGGTTCTAACCTGTAGCTCTGTGTGATTCCAGAGTCTGACCCCAGAGCAGGGCTGTATCAGTGTGCGGTTCTAACCTGTAGCTCTGTGTGATTCCAGAGTCTGACCCCAGAGCAGGGCTGTATCAGTGTGCGGTTCTAACCTGTAGCTCTGTGTGATTCCAGAGTCTGACCCCAGAGCAGGGCTGTATCAGTGTGCGGTTCTAACCTGTAGCTCTGTGTGATTCCAGAGTCTGACCCCAGAGCAGGGCTGTATCAGTGTGCGGTTCTAACCTGTAGCTCTGTGTGATTCCAGAGTCTGACCCCAGAGCAGGGCTGTATCAGTGTGCGGTTCTAACCTGTAGCTCTAGCTCTGTGTGATTCCAGTGTGATTCCAGAGTCTGACCCCAGAGCAGGGATGTATCAGTGTGCGGTTCTAACCTGTAGCTCTGTGTGATTCCAGAGTCTGACCCCAGAGCAGGGCTGTATCAGTGTGCGGTTCTAACCTGTAGCTCTGTGTGATTCCAGAGTCTGACCCCAGAGCAGGGCTGTATCAGTGTGCGGTTCTAACCTGTAGCTCTGTGTGATTCCAGAGTCTGACCCCAGAGCAGGGCTGTATCAGTGTGCGGTTCTAACCTGTAGCTCTGTGTGATTCCAGAGTCTGACCCCAGAGCAGGGCTGTATCAGCCACAGGGTGATGCAGGGAATCATTCTGGCTCTAGTCGTCGTCATGACCTTCAGTGTCATCTCCATGTCCGTCCTGTACGTGTTGACACTGCACCACAGAGGCGATGTCTCTGAGAAGGCTGGGTATGTATGCTGTTCTCATCAGGCAGATACAGTACATTAGACGTACCTGTACATGAGATACCTCAACCATATACATGATATACCTCAATCATATACATGAGATACCTCAATCATATATATGAGATACCTCAATCATATACACTATATGAGATACCTCAATCATATACATGAGATACCTCAATCATATACATGAGATACCTCAATCATATACATGAGATACCTCAATCATATACATGAGATACAATCTATACATGAGATACCTCAATCATACATGAGATACTACAATGAGATACCTCAATCATATCATATCATATACATGAGATACAATCATATACATGAGATACCTCAATCATATACATGAGATACCTCAATCATATACACTGAGATACCTCAATCATATACATGATATACCTCAATCATATACATGAGATACCTCAATCATATACAATCATTTACATGAGATACCTCAATCATATACACTATATGAGATACCAATCATATCATATACCTCAATCATATACATGAGATACCTCAATCATTTACATGAGATACCTCAATCATTTACATGAGATACCTCAATCATACACTACATGATATACATGATACCTCAATCATATACACTATATGAGATACCTCAATCATATACATGAGATACCTCAATCATATACATGAGATACCTCAATCATATGAGATACCTCAATCATATATGAGATACCTCAATCATTTACATGAGATACCTCAATCATATACACTACATGATACATATAGATACAATCATATACACTGAGATACCTCAATCAATCATATACAATCATATACATGAGATACCTCAATCATATACATGAGATACCTCAATCATATACACTACATGAGATACCTCAATCATATACATGAGATACCTCAATCATATACATGAGATACCTCAATCATACATACACTCATATGAGATACCTCAATCATATACAATCATATACACTATGATATGAGATACCTCAATCATACATACATGAGATACCTCAATCATATACACTACATGAGATACCTCAATCATATACCTACATGATACCTCAATCATATACACTACCTCAATCACTTACACTATATGAGATACCTCAATCATATACAATCATATACATGAGATACCTCAATCATATACACTATATGAGATACCTCAATCATATACATGAGATACCTCAATCAATATACATGAGATACCTATTTACAATCATATACATGAGATACCTCAATCATATCATACCTCAATCATATACATGAGATACCTCAATCATATACATGAGATACTCAATCATATACAATCATATACATGAGATACCTCAATCATATACATGATATACCTCAATCATATACAATCATATACATATAGATACCTCAATCATATACATGAGATACCTCAATCATATACATGAGATACCTCAATCATTACACTATATGAGATAC
Source organism: Oncorhynchus gorbuscha (assembly GCF_021184085.1). Lineage (NCBI taxonomy): Eukaryota > Metazoa > Chordata > Actinopteri > Salmoniformes > Salmonidae > Oncorhynchus > Oncorhynchus gorbuscha. The sequence goes on along the minus strand of NC_060178.1, from coordinate 5,346,726 downwards.
CTCAATCATATACACTATATGAGATACCTCAATCATATACATGAGATACCTCAATCATATACATGAGATACCTCAATCATATACATGAGATACCTAATCATATACATGAGATACCTCAATCATATACATATATGAGAATCATATACATTTACATGAGATACCTCAATCCTCAATCATATACATAGAGATATACATGAGATACCTCAATCATTTACATGAGATATCAATCATATACATGAGATACCTCAATCATATACATGATATACCTCAATCATATACACTATATGAGATACCTCAATCATATACATGAGATACCTCATACATGAGATACTCAATCATATACAATCATATACATGAGATACCTCAATCATCATTTACATGAGATACCTCAATCATTTACATGAGATACCTCAATCATATACACTACATGAGATACCTCAATCAATCATATAATCATATACACTATATGATATAATCCTCAATCATATACACTACATGAGATACCTCAATCATATACACTATATACATACCTCAATCATATACATTTACCTCAATCATATACATGAGATACCTCAATCATATACATATACATTACATGAGATACCTCAATCATATACATGAGATACCTCAATCATTTACATGAGATACATATACTCAATCATATACATATATACATAGATACCTCAATCATATACATGACTACATGAGATACCTCAATCATACACTATATGAGATACCTCAATCATTTACATGAGATACATGATACATACCTCAATCATATACACTACATGAGATACCTCAATCATATACACTAATCATGAGATACCTCAATCATATACATGAGATACCTCAATCATATACACATATACACTACATGAGATACCTCAATATATACATGAGATACCTCAATCATATACATGAGATACCTCAATCATATACATGAGATACCTCAATCATATACATGATATACTACATGAGATACCTCAATCATTTACATGAGATACCTCAACCATATACACTACATGAGATACCTCAATCATATACACTTCATGAGATACCTCAATCATATACACTACATGAGATACCTCAATCATATACACTACATGAGATACCTCAATCATATACACTACATGAGATACCTCAATCATTTACATCCTCATATACATTAGATACCAATCAATCATATACAATGAGATATACACTCAATCATATACATGAATCATACATGAGATACCTCAATCATATACATGAGATACCTCAATCATATACACTACATGAGATACCTCAATCATATACATATATTTACTCTCTATACTCTCTCTCTTCCTCGCTCTGTCTTTCTCTCTCCCTTCTCTCTCTCTCCCTTCTCTCTCTCTCTCTCTCTTCTCTCTTCCTCGCTCTGTCTTTCTGTCTCTCCCCCTCTCTCTCTCTCTCTCTCCCTTCTTTCTCTCTCTTCCTCGCTCTCTCTTTCTGTCTCTCCTTTCTCTCTCTCTCTCTCTCCCTTCTCTCTCTCTCTCCCTTCTCTCCCTTCTCTCTCTCTCCCTCTTCCTCACTGTCTTTCCCTTCTCTCTCTCTTTTTATCTCTCTCCCTTTCTCTCCTTCTCCCCCCTTTCCCCTCTCACTCTCCCATTCTCTTATCTTTGATTAATACTGTACTGTAGGTTTGTGATAAGGGCGTTTCTTAGCCTGCGTCTCAAGAGGTCATGACTAATTACTACTGTTGACTTTTAATACTGTACTGTAGGTTAACTTGCTTGCCAGTCCAGTCTGGAACATTACAAGTAGGCCTATACAGACACATGTACATGCAGTAGGCCTATACAGACAAATGTACATGCAGTAGGCCTATACAGACAAATGTACATGCAGTAGGCCTATACAGACAAATGTACATGCAGTAGGCCTATACAGACAAATGTACATGAAGTAGGCCTGTACAGACAAATGTACATGCAGTAGGCCTATACAGACAAATGTACAGGCAGTAGGCCTATACAGACAAATGTACATGCAGTAGGCCTATACAGACAAATGTACATGAAGTAGGCCTATACAGACACATGTACATGCAGTTAAACGCACTGTTCCTAGGCCGTCATTTGAAAATAAGAATTTGTTCTTAACTGACTTGCCTGGTTAAATTAATAAATGTTAAAATGTTCTGACATCCCTCAGGTCCAGGTCTGCAGTGGGATCATCTAGAAGGACGGCCTCCGGTCCTCGATCCACCACCCCGACACTTCCAGGTCAGCGACACACACTGGGACAAATGAATCAATGGCAGCCTACTTCATTACATTTGACAGTGGATTGAATAACTGTCGTATCTGTTCTGTACAGATGCAGTCCCGCCCTCTCCTTCACTGTCCAATCCTGCAGCTTGTTGCCCGCCTACAACTGCTACAAACAACCAATCAGCAACTGCTCTGTCGCCAAGCAACAACCAATCTACATCGGGTAAGAAAACACCCATCTGTCCTACCACACCAGATGAAAAGATTAACCCATACCTTCACTTCATACATAACCTATAACCCATACATGACCCATTCATAACCCATATATGACCCATTCATAACCCATAGCCCATACATAACTCATACATAACCCATACATGACCCATTCATAACCCATACATAACCCATACATAACTCATACATAACCCATACATGACCCATTCATAAACCATATATGACCCATTCATAACCCATAGCCCATACATAACTCATACATAACCCATACATGACCCATTCATAACCCATACATAACCCATACATAACTCATACATAACCCATACATGACCCATTCATAAACCATATATAGCCCATACATGACCCATACATAACCCTTACATGACCCATACATAACCCATACATAACCCATACATGACCCATACATAACCCATACATAACCCATAGCCCATACATGACTCATACATAACCCATACATGACCCATAGCCCATACATGACCCAACCATAACCCATACATAACCCATACATAACCCTTACATGACCCATACATAACCCTTACATAACCCATATATAACCCATACATGACCCATACATGACCCATACATAACCCATACATGACCCATATATGACCCATATATAACCCATACATAACCCATACATGCCCCATACATAACCCATGTGTAACCTATATGTAACCTATACCTAACCCATATGTAACCTATACATGACCCATACATAACCCATACATGACCCATGCATAACCTATACATAACCCATATGTAACCTATACATGACCCATACATAACCCATACATAACCCATACATAACCTATACATGACCCATACATGACCCATACATAACCCATACATAACCCATACATAACCCATACATGACCCATACATAACCCATACATAACCCATACATGACCCATACATGACCCATACATAACCCATACATAACCCATACATGACCCATACATGACCCATACATGACCCATACATGACCCATATGTAACCCATATGTAACCTATACATGACCCATACATAACCCATACATAACCTATACATGACCCATACACACCCATACATACCCATACATGACCCATACATGACCCATACATAACCCATACATGACCCATACATGACCCATACATAACCCATACATAACCCATACATGACCCATACATGACCCATACATAACCCATACATAACCCATACATAACCCATACATAACCCATACATAACCCATACATAACCCATACATAACCCATACATAACCCATACATGACCCATACATAACCCATACATAACCCATACATGACCCATACATGACCCATACATAACCCATACATAACCCATACATAACCCATACATAACCCATACATAACCCATACATGACCCATACATAGGCAGTGAGTAAACATTTCAAAAACAACAAATATATCAACTTGCGTTTGTTGACAGAAGCATTCATGACACCAGTCTCTCTCCTCTCTCCTGTAGAGCTGAGTAGTCCGGGTAATATCAACAAGAAGGCCAAGTCCAGGCCTGTGGACAAGGACGGACGCTACCGGAACCGTCTCAGCCACACCTCCGCCCCCATGTACCTGTCCAAGGCGAAGAGACCTGCCCCTGCCCCTGCAGGAGACCTGGAGGTTGTAGGGGGGGCCACGAACAGGCTGCCTGGACCGGGTGGGCCTGGAGGCCAACAGACCCTGCCTCGGAGACAACGTCGGGACAACACACACAGCGACACAGAGGAGGAAGCAGGGGAAATATCATCCCTTATAGATCTACACATCCTGGAGACAGACCAACACATCTCATCACACAACTGTCCCCATCCTGACAGCTGCAGGTGGGTCTCCCTGTGTGGTTCGTCTTTAGACTGTATGAGTCAAATGTAGTTTCGACTGGAACGCAAAACCTTTGTCAAACACATTATATTAAAGACATTTGACATAATTGGACAGTTTTATGTCAATCTCTTCATTTCGAAGACTCAATCATGGACACTCTTACTGACAGTTGTGGCTGCTTCTCGTGCTGTATTGTTGTCTCTACCTTCTTGACCTTTGTGCTGTTGTCTGTGCCCAATAATGTTTGTACCATGTTTTGCACTGCTACCAGGTTGTGTTGCTGCCATGCTGTGTTGTCATGTTGTGTTGCTACCATGTTGTGTTGCTACCATGTTGTGTTGCTACCATGTTGTGTTGTCATGTTGTGTTGTCATGTTGTGTTGTCATGTTGTGTTGCTACCATGTTGTGCTGCTACCATGTTGTGTTGCTACCATGTTGTGTTGCTACCATGTTGTGTTGCTACCATGTTGTGTTGCTACCATGTTGTGTTGCTACCATGTTGTGTTGTCATGTTGTGTTGCTATCATGTTGTGCTGTCATGTTGTGTTGCTACCATGTTGTGTTGTCATGTTGTGTTGCTATCATGTTGTGTTGTCATGTTGTGTTGCTATCATGTTGTGTTGTCATGTTGTGTTGCTATCATGTTGTGTTGCTACCATGTTGTGTTGTCATGTTGTGTTGCTATCATGTTGTGTTGCTACCATGTTGTGTTGTCATGTTGTGTTGCTATCATGTTGTGTTGCTATCATGTTGTGTTGTCATGTTGTGTTGCTATCATGTTGTGTTGCTATCATGTTGTGTTGTCATGTTGTGTTGCTATCATGTTGTGTTGCTACCATGTTGTGTTGTCATGTTGTGTTGCTATCATGTTGTGTTGCTACCATGTTGTGTTGTCATGTTGTGTTGCTATCATGTTGTGTTGCTATCATGTTGTGTTGTCATGTTGTGTTGCTATCATGTTGTGTTGCTATCATGTTGTGTTGTCATGTTGTGTTGCTATCATGTTGTGTTGCTACCATGTTGTGTTGTCATGTTGTGTTGCTATCATGTTGTGTTGTCATGTTGTGTTGCTACCATGTTTTATGCTGCTACCATGTTGTGTTGCTACCATGTTTTATGCTGCTACCATGTTGTGTTGCTACCATGTTTTATGCTGCTACCATGTTGTGTTGCTACCATGTTTTATGCTGCTACCATGTTGTGTTGCTACCATGTTGTGTTGCTACCATGTTTTATGCTGCTACCATGTTGTGTTGCTACCATGTTGTGTTGCTATCATGTTGTGTTGCTACCATGTTGTGTTGTCATGTTGTGTTGCTATCATGTTGTGTTGTCATGTTGTGTTGCTACCATGTTTTATGCTGCTACCATGTTGTGTTGCTACCTGTCTCTCTTGTCGTGATGTGTGTTTTGTCCTATATTTATATTTAATTTATTTGTGTTTATAATCCCAGCCCCCATCCCAGCATGAGGCCTTTTTTACCTTTTGGTAGGCCGTCATGGTAAATAAGAATTAGATCTTAACTGACTTGCCTGGTTAAATAAAGGTTAAATAAAGGTTAAATAAAGGTTAAATAAAGGTTAAATACAGGTTAAATAAAGGTTAAATAAAGGTTAAATAAAGGTTAAATAGAGGTTAAATAAAGGTTAAATAAAGGTTAAATAGAGGTTAAATAAAGGTTAAATAGAGGTTAAATAAAGGTTAAATAGAGGTTAAATAAAGGTTAAATAGAGGTTAAATAGAGGTTAAATAAAGGTTAAATAGAGGTTAAATAAAGGTTAAATAGAGGTTAAATAAAGGTTAAATAAAGGTTAAATACAGGTTAAATAAAGGTTAAATAAAGGTTGAATAAAGGTTGAATAAAGGTTGAATAAAGGTTAAATAGAGGTTAGATAAAGGTTGAATAAAGGTTAAATAGAGGTTAAATAAAGGTTAAATATTTTTTTTTTTTTATGTCAATAAAGATAAATTGCTTGTACTGTTGTGTGACTGCATTACATCCTGATTTGTGTGTTTTATCTACAGCTTTACCGTACCACTCTCAGCAAGCAAGAACTCTTCCATGTCACAGATCACTCTACACATGATGTGAGTAGGCATGGTTACAGATCACTCTCCATGTGATGTGAGTAGGCATGGTTACAGATCACTCTCCATGTGATGTGAGTAGCCATGGTTACAGATCACTCTCCATGTGATGTGAGTAGGCATGGTTACAGATCACTCTCCATGTGATGTGAGTAGGCATGGTTACAGATCACTCTCCATGTGATGTGAGTAGCCATGGTTACAGATCACTCTCCATGTGATGTGAGTAGGCATGGTTACAGATCACTCTCCATATGATGTGAGTAGCCATGGTTACAGATCACTCTACACATGAAGTCCAGACCACAGGACATAAAACAACAAAATAACTCAGCTATCTACAGTCGTGATGAAGTCCATGACGGCTGCATGTGTTTATATGTAGTGGCCAAGCAGACAAACCTGTTTTTGTAACACAAAATAGGTGATTTACCAACTACACCTTTTCTATTGATCACCCCTGTACCGACTTGTCACCATTCTTCCCTCCGTCCTCAGTTCCTGTTTCTTCACAGTGTTGTAACGACATGTCACCATCCTTCCCTCCGTCCTCAGTTCCTGTTTCTTCACAGTGTTGTAACGACATGCCACCATCCTTCCCTCCGTCCTCAGTTCCTGTTTCTTCACAGTGTTGTAACGACATGTCACCATGCTTCCCTCTGTCCTCCGTCCTCAGTTCCTGTTTCTTCACAGTGTTGTAACGACATGCCACCATCCTTCCCTCTGTCCTCAGTTCCAGAGCCAGCGTGTGGGTCAGACAGTGTGGGGCCACCAGAGGACGTCTGTGTCCTGACCACACAGAGACAGAGCTTCACGCTGGAGAGAAAAAAGTCACTGAGGTACATCTATACACTTAATACAATATAACATATAAACTCAGCAAAAAAGAGAAACGTCCTCTCATTGTCAACTGCGTTTATTTTCAGCAAACTTAACATGTGTAAATATTTGTATGAACAGAACAAGATTCAACAACTGAGACATAAACTGAACAAGTTCCACAGACATGTGACTAACAGAAATGGAATAATGTGTCCCTGAACAAAGGGGGTGTCAAAATCAAAAGTAACAGTCAGTATCTGGTGTGGCCACCAGCTGTATTAAGTACTGCAGTGCATCTCCTCCTCATGGACCGCACCAGATTTGCCAGTTCTTGCGGTGAGATGTTACCCCACTCTTCCACCAAGGCACCTGCAAGTTCCCGGACATTTCTGGGGGAATGGCCCTAGCCCTCACCCTCCGATCCAACAGGTCCCAGACTTGCTCAATGTGATTGAGATCTGGGCTCTTTGCTGGCCATGGCAGAACACTGACATTCCTGTCTTGCAGGAAATCACGCACAGAACGAGCAGTATGGCTGGTGGCATTGTCATGCTGGAGGGTCATGTCAGGATGAGCCTGCAGGAAGGGTACCACATGAGGGAGGAGGATGTCTTCCCTGTAACGCACAGCGTTGAGATCGCCTGCAATGACAACAAGCTCAGTCCGATGATGCTGTGACACAGAGCCCCAGACCATGACGGACCCTCCACCTCCAAATCGATCCCGCTCCAGAGTACAGGCTTCCTTTGACGATAAACACGAATCCGACCATCACCCCTGGTGAAACAAAACCGCGACTCGTCAGTGAAGAGCACTTTTTGCCAGTCCTGTCTGGTCCGGCGACATTGGGTTTGTGCCCATAGGCAACATTGTTGCCGATGATGTCTGGTGAGGACCTGCCTTACAACAGGTCTACAAGCCCTCAGTCCAACCTCTCTCAGCCTATTGCGGACAGTCTGAACACTGATGGAGGGATTGTGGGTTCCTGGTGTAACTCGGGCAGTTGTTGTTGCCATCCTGTACCTGTCCTGCAGGTGTGATGTTCGGATGTACCGATCCTGTGCAGGTGTTGTCACACGTGGTTTGCCACTGCGAGGACGATCAGCTGTCCATCCTGTCTCCGTGTAGCGCTGTCTTAGGCATCTCACAGTATGGACATTGCAATATATTGCCCTGGCCACATCTGCAGTCCTCATGCCTCCTTGCAGCATGCCTAAGGCACGTTCACGCAGATGAGCAGGGACCCTGGGCATCTTTCCTTTGGTGTTTTTCAGAGTCAGTAGAAAGGCCTCTTTAGTGTCCTAAGTTTTCATAACTGTGACCTTAATTGCCTACTCTCTGTAAGCTGTTAGTGTCTTAACGACCGTTCCACAGGTGCATGTTCATTAATTGTTTATGGTTCATTGAACGAGCATGGAAAACAGTGTTTAAACCCTTTACAATGAAGATCTGTGAACTTATTTGGGATTTGTACCAATTATCTTTGACAGACAGGGTTCTGAAAAAGGGGCGTTTCTTTTTTTTTGCTGAGTTTATCACTGACCAGGGTTCGGGGTTCGTTCTATTTCAACTAAGGAAGTAAACTGTAATTCCGATACTTTTCAAATGGACTGAGTTGACGATGAGCTGTCCAATTGACCCCGACCCTGTTGTTGATGACTTTGCTTATGGAGCTACTGACTGACCTCTTGACCTCTTTCTCCTCAGGGGACAGATCACCTGTGGCCAGTATCTGTCCTGTCATTCCAGGACGTGACCTATCACTTCAGAGTGGCCGAGTCTGTGAGTATTGAATCGATTATATTTGACCATTAATTAAAAATAAAAATAAATTGATTTAAAGTTGCTTCATCTTCATCTTCTCCTTCTGGCAGGGTGAAGTGAGGTGTGGCTCAGAGGAGGAGAATGTATCCATCCCACCACCATCATACTCTGACTTCAACTTCCTCATTCAAAGCAGCTGCGCATGAGAGGAGAGGGAACTAAGCATGCAAACTAGTGTGCTTGCTTTGAATCTAGCCTATCCCCTGACTCAGGGTTTCTTAAAGGGGGGAGGCCCTTTTGTCTACGTCCCCAGGGTCAGATGAACCAATTTTTGTGTCTCTGCGTCCAGTATGATGTTAGAGGTAGTTTTGCGAGCCAATGCTAACTAGCGTTAGCGCAATGACTGGAAGTCTACAGGAACAGCTAGCATTCTAGCTGTTCTCATATAGCTCAATGACTGGAAGTCCACAGGAGCAATTTAGCAACTTTCTTCATACTGCACACAGAGACATAAAACTTGTATTCACGAGTTCATTTGACTCTGGGGAAGTAGATAAAATCCCAACTATCCCTTTAACTACTACACCTCCTATCCCATCCCCCTCTATCTCTCTCTCTCTCTCTCTCTATCTCTCTCTCTCTCTCTCTCTCTCTCTCTCTCTCTCTCTCTCTCTCTCTCTCTCTCTCTCTCTCTCTCTCTCTCTCTCTCTCTCTCTCTCTCTCTCTCTCTCTCTTCTATCCATCCTGTCCTGTATAGAAACATATCCACCAGACTACAGCTCCTATGCACGTCACTGTATGAAACCTAGGTTTCTCATAATGCTATAGTGTTATATTATGTCTTATTAATCATTGTGTAATTTATAATATCCCATTTTCCTAAACTTGTTTTGTGTCTCCTGTATTCACTCTAACCATTCCTTATGACTGAAAACACAAACCCTGTGTTGAATGTAATGGGCTTAATACACTTGGTTCTAGTGAGAACACTGTATGTCAGCAGATGACAGGAGAGTCGCATTGGACTTACATTCCTTTCTGTATGTCTTGACTTCCTGTCTGGATCCTCCCAGGTGGCACCATGGTCAGTGGATTTGGATATACTACTGTAGAAGTTTGTCTCAAACATTCTTTTGTCTATGCATTGCGGTAACGAAATCCCCCCAGGTTTTCCAGAAATCCCGTTTGGAAGATTCCCGCAATCAGAAGTGACGAAATCTGGAACCTTCTCAAAACAGGATATTTGGAAAATCTGGGAATTTTGTGAAAGATACCAGAATTAAGTCTGACCTATCTGTTAGAGCAGATCAAATGTTTCCCTACGAGGAGCTGGTTTTCTGTTCTACCTGATCATTCATTACACACACCTGGTCTAACCAGTCCCCGATTAGAGGGGAATCACCCACCTGGTGTCCCAGGTCTAAATCAGTCCCCGATTAGAGGGGAATCACCCACCTGGTGTCCCAGGTCTAAATCAGTCCCCGATTAGAGGGGAATCACCCACCTGGTGTCCCAGGTCTAAATCAGTCCCCGATTAGAGGGGAATCACCCACCTGGTGTCCCAGGTCTAAATCAGTCCCCGATTAGAGGGGAATCACCCACCTGGTGTCCCAGGTCTAAACCAGTCCCCGATTAGAGGGGAATCACCCACCTGGTGTCCCAGGTCTAAATCAGTCCCCGATTAGAGGGGAATCACCCACCTGGTGTCCCAGGTCTAAATCAGTCCCCGATTAGAGGGGAATCACCCACCTGGTGTCCCAGGTCTAAATCAGTCCCCGATTAGAGGGGAATCACCTACCTGGTGTCCCAGGTCTAAATCAGTCCCCGATTAGAGGGGAATCACCTACCTGGTGTCCCAGGTCTAAATCAGTCCCCGATTAGAGGGGAATCACCCACCTGGTGTCCCAGGTCTAAATCAGTCCCCGATTAGAGGGGAATCACCCACCTGGTGTCCCAGGTCTAAACCAGTCCCCGATTAGAGGGGAATCACCCACCTGGTGTCCCAGGTCTAAATCAGTCCCCGATTAGAGGGGAATCACCCACCTGGTGTCCCAGGTCTAAACCAGTCCCCGATTAGAGGGGAATCACCTACCTGGTGTCCCAGGTCTAAATCAGTCCCCGATTAGAGGGGAATCACCCACCTGGTGTCCCAGGTCTAAATCAGTCCCCGATTAGAGGGGAATCACCCACCTGGTGTCCCAGGTCTAAACCAGTCCCCGATTAGAGGGGAATCACCCACCTGGTGTCCCAGGTCTAAATCAGTCCCCGATTAGAGGGGAATCACCCACCTGGTGTCCCAGGTCTAAATCAGTCCCCGATTAGAGGGGAATCACCCACCTGGTGTCCCAGATCTAAATCAGTCCCCGATTAGAGGGGAATCACCCACCTGGTGTCCCAGGTCTAAATCAGTCCCTGATTGGAGGGGAAGAACGAACAGAGTTGATTTTGAGGGTGTTAGAGAAACTGAACTAAAAAGCAGCCTAGCAGAGAATCAACGGACTGGTTTGAGGTTTGCTCACTAACGTGAAGTTGAAACAAACTCAGCTACGGATACGTTCGGAAACCTGATTTATCTATACAGATAGCTGATGATTTATCTATACAGATAGCTGATGATTTATCTATACAGATAGCTGATGATTTATCTATACAGATAGCTGATGATTTATCTATACAGATAGTTGATGATTTATCTATACAGATAGCTGATGATTTATCTATACAGATAGCTGATGATTTATCTATACAGATAGCTGATGATTTATCTATACAGATAGCTGATGATTTATCTATACAGATAGCTGATGATTTATCTATACAGATAGCTGATGATTTATCTATACAGATAGCTGATGATTTATCTATACAGATAGCTGATGATTTATCTATACAGATAGCTGATGATCCAGCTACCTGTACAGCTAAGAAATGCTAAGAAACACATTTGAATTGAAATGCATTAAATCACGGGAGTATATCAAATCTACAAGAAGTGAATGACTCAGCATGATAAGACTGGAGCATGATAAGACTGGAGCATGATAAGACTGATAAGACTGGAGCATGATAAGACTGATAAGACTGGAGATGAACTCAGATAACTGGAAAAGGTAGACCTCTGTATACACCATAGCTACAGAACCCTTATTGTCTGTCTATGGTATACACTGTATGCTCTCAGCTCTGAAACACTGTACTGGGACCACAGAATTAGAATGACTCTGATTCTATGATTCTATGATTCTATGATTCTAATTCTATACACTGTACTGGAACCACAGAATTAGAATGACTCTGATTCTATGATTCTATGATTCTAATTCTATACACTGTACTGGAACCACAGAATTAGAATGACTCTGATTCTATGATTCTAATTCTATACACTGTACTAGAACCACAGAATTAGAATGGCTCTGATTCTATGATTCTATGATTCTAATTCTATACACTGTACTGGAACCACAGAATTAGAATGACTCTGATTCTATGATTCTATGATTCTAATTCTATACACTGTACTGGGACCCCAGAATTAGAATGACTCTGATTCTATGATTATAATTCTATACACTGTACTGGGACCACAGAATTAGAATGACTCTGATTCTATGATTCTATGATTCTAATTCTATACACTGTACTGGAACCACAGAATTAGAATGACTCTGATTCTATGATTCTAATTATATACACTGTACTGGAACATTGGTATGCGCTGTATGCTGTAGAATCCCAGCAGCTGATAACGGCATTGATCAGGTCCAACAAGGGACGATATGTTACAAGAACACTGGACATTTTCACACGGTATCTTTCCCACTGGATTTAATAATGCTTAACCACTAGCCAAATACAATGTGTGTTTAAGAAGTACTTTCTTAGCTATATATTTTCTGTTTTATTTTGTTTGTATGGTAGAAGATCAGAGATGACTTTCTGCTCTGGATCGGGATGTTGATAGTCTCTCCAGACACGTTGATAGTCTCTCCAGACACGTTGATAGTCTCTCCAGACATCTGCTTTGCCTCCCACAATTTTCAAATGCTCCAACTTATGGTCTGGTTTTCAAGACTAGACAACACAAGTATTGACATCTGAACGGCGTTCTTTTTAAACCGCTGGTTCCTCATCTCTCTCTATAAAACAGGAAGGCTGTCATCTTATCACCAGACAGAAGCAGCTCATGGACTTGATTGAATGCTGTTCATGTCTGAGCTAATAGAGGCATCCATTTTGTGACCTGGGTCTTGTATAACCGAACAAGAAAGAAAGGGTTACCAGAGGTCACTAACATTCTCCTGAATGAGTCCAGAGGTCACTAACATTCTCCTGAATGAGTACAGAGGTCACTCTTAACATTCTCCTGAATGAGTCCAGAGGTCACTAACATTCTCCTGAATGAGTCCAGAGGTCACTAACATTCTCCTGAATGAGTACAGAGGTCACTCTTAACATTCTCCTGAATGAGTCCAGAGGTCACTCTTAACATTCTCCTGAATGAGTCCAGAGGTCACTCTTAACATTCTCCTGAATGAGTCCAGAGGTCACTCTTAACATTCTCCTGATGAGTACAGAGGTCACTCTTAACATTCTCCTGAATGAGTACAGAGGTCACTCTTAACATTCTCCTGAATGAGTCCAGAGGTCACTAACATTCTCCTGAATGAGTCCAGAGGTCACTAACATTCTCCTGAATGAGTCCAGAGGTCACTAACATTCTCCTGAATGAGTCCAGAGGTCACTAACATTCTCCTGAATGAGTCCAGAGGTCACTCTTAACATTCTCCTGAATGAGTCCAGAGGTCACTAACATTCTCCTGAATGAGTCCAGAGGTCACTCTTAACATTCTCCTGAATGAGTCCAGAGGTCACTAACATTCTCCTGAATGAGTCCAGAGGTCACTAACATTCTCCTGAATGAGTCCAGAGGTCACTAACATTCTCCTGAATGAGTCCAGAGGTCACTCTAACATTCTCCTGAATGAGTCCAGAGGTCACTCTAACATTCTCCTGAATGAGTCCAGAGGTCACTAACATTCTCCTGAATGAGTCCAGAGGTCACTAACATTCTCCTGAATGAGTCCAGAGGTCACTAACATTCTCCTGAATGAGTCCAGAGGTCACTCTTAACATTCTCCTGAATGAGTCCAGAGGTCACTAACATTCTCCTGAATGAGTCCAGAGGTCACTCTAACATTCTCCTGAATGAGTCCAGAGGTCACTCTTAACATTCTCCTGAATGAGTCCAGAGGTCACTAACATTCTCCTGAATGAGTCCAGAGGTCACTAACATTCTCCTGAATGAGTCCAGAGGTCACTAACATTCTCCTGAATGAGTCCAGAGGTCACTAACATTCTCCTGAATGAGTTCAGAGGTCACTAATATTCTCCTGAATGAGTCCAGAGGTCACTAACACCTTCCTGATGAGTCCAGAGGTCACTAACATTCTCCTGAATGAGTCCAGAGGTCACTCTTA